>NC_056738.1:12465801-12618301 GCF_019279795.1 Protopterus annectens | reverse complement strand
CACTCACAGAGGGGGCGTGCCCCATCCCTGAGGTGGTTCCACCCAAAGGTGGTGCAGGGCCAGTGGACGAGGAAGTCGTGGGGTGGGGCCCAGACTTGATGGAGCCCTGTGCCATGGCCAGATGAGGTGGGAGAGGTGGGTCCACTGGGACCGGCCTTCCCAAATGTGCTATGGTGTTTCAGTTTTATAACATATGTCGGTTAGTAATAGTTAACACATTCCAGGATTAGGTATAACAGCATGCATAGATATTCCCATTAACCCAAAACACCAGATATGGACAGTTGCACAGCAAAGAGAACGCATGCAGATATGGAACCACAGTGGCCATTACAACAGCATGCAGGTACAGTGATGGCAGCATGCCACCAATGTGGGAATATTTCAACATGGCACATGCATAGAACCAAATTTCAATATTTATCAAACAATAAGACATATGTCACAACAGTAGATTTAATTGTACACATACCCATTGATTTGTGTATTTAGATTATTGTTGCAGATATGGTGGGGGGAGAGAAAGATGTCAATTAACAACTTGTATATTCCTGTAGTTCTCATTACTTTCTTAGTCAGTGCTGTAATCTGTACCTTACAGGTATTATTACACTACCCCCTGGCCTTAGTTCAGACAGTTGTATGTTTGTAGACAACTATATACATGAACTATGTTTCACCTGCAGTATACAGTCACCTCTTACCTGGTATACCTGTGGAGGTATTGTTTTTTAACACTACCTGACTGTTTCTATGCATATTCCCAGATTCCAAGTTGATGTTATGCACATACCTCTCCATCTCTTAATGCACACACTCTGGCCAAGTCTTGACAACATGCAGGTGAAACTGGGACATATTTTGACTATTGTCTTCATAAACCTTTGGTGAGTTGCTACAATGGCAGGTTTGTTTTCATATACATTTTCCGAATATTTACAGTTCTGACAGTCAGTTATATGACATTAAATGATGCCTAAATGTCAGAGATCATCACACTGATATGTCAGGGGAACAGGGTAACAGGCAGCAGATATGGGTCAATTATCTGGGCATTTTGGACAAATATTTACAGCTGAGGGGTATGATTCTGCATACAGCTTACTACCACTCCCAGGATTCGAACCACGGCTGTGTCTGCTAAAATTAAAACAGTGTACATCACAGTTGAGTGTGTTATATAGATATTTCAGTGTATCTCTTTTCTGATTTCTGTCTGTAAGTCTCCCGTGGTTTTACAATCTGACCTTGTAATTACTACACTCTTATACAGGGTTTCCTAGACAGTCTTATTATGTAGCACTGTGTAGATGACAGTGATGAGTATTACCTTATTATTCAGAGAAACTGCAACACTAACACTGCCATACAATACCAGACTAAACAGTACCAGTCCAGGATTTCAATCTTTTATTTCTAGGCACAGTTTTCGTATCTGACAGACCTGTGGGGGAATGTTTGTTAACACTTCCTGAATGTTGCCACACATCTTGCCAGATTCCACATTATTATTATACACATACATCTCACTCTGTTACTGCACACACTCTGGTCATAGCTTCACAACATGGGTGTGGGGATGGGACATACTTTGCTTTTTACTCTCAGAACAATTTGGTGAGTTGCTAGAGTGACAGGTTTGTTCTTATAAATATATTTCTGACAGTTATGATGTCTGACAATCAGTTGTATGTCATTATCTGCTGCCTAAACTTCTGGGATCATCCCACTGATTTGCCAGGGGGACAGGGTGACAGGGAGGGGAATTATGTCAATTATCTGGACTTTCTGACAATATCTGTACAGTTGTGGGGTATGATTCTGCATACAGCTTACTACCACTCCCAGGATTTGAATAATGGCTGTGTGTGCTAAAACTACAACACTTCACGTCTCAGTTGAGTGTGCTGTTTGAATTGTGTTATCTATCTTTTCACTGTTTTCTGTCTAAGTCTCTATCAGTTGTACAATATGACCTTGTGATTACAACAGTCGTATACAGACATTTCTACACATTTTATTTATGTAGCACAGTGTGGGTAACAATGCTTAATACATCAGTACTATTAAGAGAATGTAGCACTACTTTGCCATATGATACCAGAGTAAACACAAGAAGTCCAGGAGTTAGACCTTTATTGGCAGGCTGTTACTCTTTTATTTACCTACAACCTATATGAGACTTTTCCCGCCATATTGTCTGGTTTATTCAGTACACGCCATACACAATATAGGTTTTATTCTGGCAATTAACTTTCTACTACTTTTAGATTTATTTATTTTGACAGTACATGCAAGGTTATTACTAACCTGCCTCATGATGCAGCCTCTGCAGCCTACAGGTATGGGATTCCTGATTCACAGCCCACTCTGCTGCTGCTGTCAAAGACATAAGAGGAATATTTAGCCATACCTATCCATAATATACATGAGCTGGCAATTGTTAAACAGGTAGTAGGATCCACTGATCCAAGAGCTCCCTTTTCTTCCATTTTATGTTGGCAAAGTGATGCCTGACCTGCTCACCAGTTCAAGGGATGCCAGTGGCACTGGTGAGGTCATGGGCGAGACAGTCCCAGGCTTCCACTTTATATTGAGGACCCTGGTACTGGCCCTGCAGCAGTCTCTGTTCACGGTCTTTACTGAGGAGTCCTGCCATGACTTTGGACTTCTGGATGCCCCAGCTCTGCACCTGGAAGCGGGATCCTTCTCCCACACCAGCCATGGTGCCTACAGGAGGATGCTGCAACCAGTTATGAGATGTATTCCCGCCTGTGGGGTTTAAATAGGGCTGATTTCCTGCACTTTGCCATGATTAGAAGGTTTTGAAAATGCAAAGCTATGGGAAAACCTGCTTACCTTAGGCTGGCATTGCTTAAAGTGGTATACCAATGGGCAAATTGATTAAGCTGGCCTACACATTTCTTACACCTAGTAAGCAGTGGTGTGCAATGCTTAGTGTTGCTTATTTTTAAATTTGCACACTATTTGCTGTTTGGCATTGATTTATCCTTCATTACATGTTATTTATTTGTTTAGTATCTGTGATTCATGTGTATGTACACTGTATGGGGCTCTTGTGTTTAATCGGGGATTTCACCTGGACTTAATGCAGTACTCCATTTCACATATTTATGTTATGTAGTAGGTTATACAAGATAAAACTGTATATAGATTCCTTTCACATATAAATTGTGATTTTCCTATAGTGAGGGTCTGTTTGGGGATACCTCAATTTTATATACTGCTGTGATGGTTTACTGGTTAACTTCTGTGACTATAGGGTACAGAGTCCTGGGTTCAAGACCTCCAAGGGCTATTTATTTTGTTGCTGGGCAGAACAGTGGCTGTTGGATACAGAGTGATTAAGGCACTTAGTTGTAAGCAGGTTTGCATGGGTTTGCATGACGGTAAGCAATACTAACTTCCGGTTAAATATGCTTACAGGGATTTAGCTTCAAAATAGTTTAATCTGTGTGCACATTGCTTACCCCCATTTAAACGGGCTTAAATCTGCTTACTACAGCTTAAAACTGCTTACTCCCACTTACCTTTGTACTAATTTAGACAGAAGAAAAACATGGCTCTTGGGAAAGTGGTAGATTTGGACACTCAATGGATTTATCATTCATTACACATTATACCTTCATTTCGTATCACTGATCCATGTGTACATATACTGTATGGGGCACTTGTGTTTATCTGTGGATTTTACCACATTATTACAATGACACCTCACATCTGCACTTAATGCAGTACTCCAGTTCACAAATATATGTTATTTAGTAGGTTATACAGCAAAAACATGTTCATAAAGTGATTTCACATGGAATTTACTACAGTGAGAATCAAACTGGGAATGACTGCTTGTAAAGCAAATGCTCTGACCAATACACTATTGCAGTTGTGCTTCAATTGCATGCATCTTGCTATTTATCTTCTTGTGCTATTTAAGCTACAGTATGCATAGCTAAGCAATGGGCAAACCCGCGCACCTACGGTTAAATTTAATCTGTTTAATAACAAAAAAATCTCTACTGCTATTTTCTCTAGGAAGAGACAGGTTTCACTTATTGCTGTTGATTCCTGCATGCATCTGCACATTTGACAGACATCCTAGCAATCCCCCATACCTCTCAACCTCTTCAGTCAAACTATCTGGACAAAGCTTGACAGACTGTGATACAACTATGGACATATTTTCATTATTGCTCTTATAAACTTGAGACAGTTGCTAGAGTAACAGGATTTGTTTTAATATACATTTTCTGATGGATTTGAAGTCTGACACTGAAACGTATGCCATTATTTACCGACTTCAATCCTGAGATCATCCCAGTGATTTACCAGGACAAATGGGGTGCTGTATGGGTGAGAAATCTGGACATTCTGCGATGATTTGTATAGTTGGGAGGTATGCAGCCTCCTATGAGCATTCTTGCTCTTTGTAATTGCTGGGCAGTACTTCCTGAGTGCAGGGGCATGTGTATTGTGAGAGCTCTGCTCTCAGACACACCCCCTGCACTCGTCCATGCTCTGTGTCCATTTAGGAGCAGAGGCAGCACACCTTCATTACTATGCATGGCACGCTGCTGTGCTGCCCTTAAACTATAGTTTCTGTGCAGGAATAACTTATTCCTGTACAGAAGATTAGTGAATCCTGGGATTTATTTTCCACTTTCATCCTGAAAGGACATCATCAGAATCAATTAAAACACTAAAAAGTGCATCCCTTTCAGAAGGGCTGACATCAGTAGAACCATATTACATTTGAAAGAATACACAAGGAAGCTAAATCATAGTTTTATTTTGAAGGATGTTAAACTTCCTAAAAAAGTTTTTGTTAAACCTTCTGTCTATAATCCTGCATTGATAAATGCTCTTAATGTTTTTGAAAAGTTTTGTGAAAGAGACATTAGAAATGTATTAAGTAAGAAGCAGAAAGTTATTTTTTTTTCAATTTTAACAATGAAGAGATAAGTGCTTTTAGGGAGTTATGCAGCATGAAAAATATTAGGTTCATGAAGGCTGATAAAGGCGGGGTCTCATCATTATGGATCAATCAAAATACATTGAGGAGACAGAAAATATTGAATAATACTGACAAGTATCTTAAAGTTACAGTAAGAGAGGTTTATAATTGATGCAAGTATATACATAGTTTTTTTTGCATGATACTTTAATGGATGGTTTCATTAATATGGACTTCTATCAGTTAATGTTTATTGAAAAACCTTTTTTGGGTGTCATGTTTGGGATACCCAAAATACATAAGGATGTACACCACCTGCATTTCCAGCCTATAGTTTCTGCTCCAGGATACATTACTGAAGGAATTTCCTTAGTTGTTGATTCTGTTTTAAATCCTATAGTACAGTGTCTGCCCTCCTATTTCAGGACTCTTGGGATTTTATGGATATAAAATGTTTTTAATAGTTATTCATTTTCTAAAGAAAAACGTGTTTTTGACTGTTGATGTTCTCTTTTCACATGTATCCCACATGATGTGGGAGTTAAATATGTGACAAATTACTTGTGTTTTTTGAAAATTGACTAATTCTGAAATAACTTTTTGCTGTGCTCTTTTTGATATTTTGTTGGATAATAAGTATTTTATGTTTAACAGTCATGTTTATAAACAAATTAAAGGGGTAGAAATTGGGTCAGCAGCTACTCCAGCCTATGCTAATGTGGTGCTGGGGTGGTAGGAACACCTTTTTATGGCCTCTTTTTTCTGAATTTAATATTGTGGTTTTTACACATTTTGTAGATGATTTATTTTTTATATATTAGAGGGCACAGAACAGAAGGCATTGAATTTTGTTGAAGTTTTGAATTCATGTTCCAGTTTTTTTAAGTTTACTACAGGGAAATGTGGGTTGGTTGTAAATTTTCTTGATATACAATTATAATGGAATAATCTTAAAAAAATATTGGATAGTAAGATGCGTAAGAAAGTTACTTTTAGTAATAATTATTTGCATTTTAACAGCAACCACCCTTGTTTTATGAAAAGTAAAATACTTAAAGGACAATTTATTAGTGCTTCGAGACTAACGACAGATAATGACGACTTCAAGAAAGAGGTATCCTTTATATTCTCCTTATTTTTAAATAGGGCTATAATTTGTATCTTTTGATGGTTAAAGCTAAGGAAGTTATAAACAAAAGCGATATTTATTATCCTCCTACTTTACTAAAAACCTATGAACCTATGAACCTATGAAAACCTTTAGTTAGATCTTGCGGCCATAATGATAATTTTGATAATTTTGATATTAATTGTTGTTTAGATATGTCAGTTGACAGTCTTAGTAGTAAAAATATTATTATAGATAAATGGAAAATATTAGAAGGTAATTCTGAACTTTTTTCTTGTATTGGTTCTGGTCCAATGTTTCTATACAAGAATAATTTTAATTTGAAGACATTATTAGAAAATAATAGTACTAAGATGGTCCAATGTTCTTTTAGTACACATAGGGAAAGAGGCATGTGTAAATGTGGGGGTTGCTCTGTGTGTAGATATATTTTAGAGGAACCTTTTTTGAGGTTGAATCATTTTGGTCATACTCTGCCTATAGCTGAGATTTTTAATTGTAAGTCTAAAGGGGTAGTTTATGCCAGTAAATGTTTAGGTTGTAGTACTTATTATATAATCAGAAGATTAGAAACAAGAATTAAAGAACATCTTTATGCAATTAAAACTAAAAAATAATCTAATGCCCTTTATAAATATTCCCAAGAATGTCCGATTTTAAGAATTTTTTTACACTATCCTAGAGGCACTTCCTTTGGATAGAAGAGGCGGAGACTTTAAAAACAGATTAGAACAAAAAGAAACATTATGCCAACTCAAACTTGGAGCAGAAAAGTTACCCGGTTTAAATGGAGTAATTAATGTTAAGTTTTTTTTTAAAGATAAAAGACTAAAGGTATCTAAGTAATAGTGGTTGTTGAGCTATGATGTGTTTAATTGATTAATTAATTATTTAATTGTATGGTGATTTTTATTGGATTTTCTTAACTATATATAACATATTTTTTAGTGTTTTAATTGATTCTGATATATTCATTTCAAGACAAAAGCAGAAAATAAAGTCTGATTATGCAAATTCACATTTGTTCTTCTTAACTTTTTAGTGTTTTTTGGTGGTTTTGGTTCATAAGTCACTGCACTGAATTAGTACTGCATTATGAAGCCAGCCAGTTTGAATCAACACCCTTTAACAACAAAGTCCTGTGTGACACTACAATTCTATTTTCATATTCATGACACATTGTGGCATCCTCTGAAATAGCAAAGTTCTGTGCAGAAATCCTAATACATTATGAAATCTAAGCCCCTTTACGACAACACAGTATAACAACAAATCCCTGCAAAGGTAAAACATTGCACTATGATGACATTTACTTTATGACAATATTCTATAAAAACAAATCCCTGCACAGAAATAGCATTATGCTGTTAAAATACTGCATTACATCCAAGTTTGATTTTGACCACACTATGAAGCAACAAAGTCCTGTGCAGCACTATTATTGTATTCTGATGTCTAATTCACCTTGTGATTGTACTCTGTGAAAAAAAAAGATCAGTGCATAGCTAGAAATGTATGATGAAGTTAGTCACTTTGTGACAACACACTAACAGCAAAGTCTTGTGGAAAATGAATACTACATTATGATACTGAAATTATTTTATGGCTATGCGACATAACTAGTAAACCCTGTGCAGGAGTAGTACTCCATTACGATATATAAGTCACATTGTAATACTTCTCATAACAATGAAAGCCTCTTGCAGAACTAATACTGTCGTGATGTCAGAACTTCCAGACAACATTTTATAACAGTAAAACCTGTGCAGTAAGAGCACTGCTTAATGATGTCTAAGTCACTTTGTGAAAACACTTTCTACATGCAAAACCATCTCTAGAACTAGTTCTACATTATAATGTCAAAGCCAATCTGTAACAGCACTTTATAACAACAAAATCCTATGCATATATGGTGCTGCATTATAATACCAATCATTTTGTGACAACATTGTGAAAAAAAAAACTTGCACAGAACATGCACTGCATTATGTTGCCACTTTTTGACAACACTCTCTTGCATCAAAGTTGTCAGCAGAACTACTATTGTGTTATGATGTCTAAGCCACTATATAAGAACACTCTGCAACAATAAAGCTCTTTGAACATAAACTATTATGATGTCTAAGTTTGTGACAACATGTGACAGCAATTCTGTGCAGAACTCGTGTTACATGGTGATGTCAATCACTTTGTGAACATACTCTGTAAAAGTAAAGACCTGCACAGAGCTAATATTTCATATTGATATCTAAGTCACTTCATGGCAACACAATACAATAGCAAAGCCTTATGCAGAAGTATTACTACACTGTGTTGTCTAAGGGTCTATATTACGTGATTGAATGATTAGGTGATTGAACACCTAAACATCGATCATGTAATATCGAACTGCAAAATAGTGAATGCCGTTGGAAAACGTTACCGTCAGCCACAAAAAGTGGGGGGATTTGCCCCCCCCACACCCCTCAATGTGGGGGGGGCTGTGCCCCCAACTCCACCCCTAACTAAATATACCAATTCTGAGATCACTCCACAGTGGAAAAAATGGCAAAATCCAGCGAATGGCCAAGAGAAATCTTTCCCTGTGTTAAATTGGCCATTCGCTGTTTTTTGCTTTCGATATTACGTGGTTGATGATTAGGTGTTCGATCACCTAATCATTCAATCACTTAATATAGACCCTTGTCTAAGTGAGTTTGTGACAGTACTGTGTGGTACCAAAGCTTTGTGCAGAAACAGTATTGCATCATGATGTCAGTCACTCTGTGACAACACTCTGAATCAATAAAGCTCTATGAAGAACTAGTATTATTCTATAATATCTAAGTCTGTCTGTGAGAATATCTGAAATGACAAAGGTCTGTGCATAACTAGTACCACATTAACATGCCTATGTTATTGTGTGACAACACTGTAACAACAAAGACCTGTGGTTAACTAGTACAACCATATTCCACTGGATATCTTATAGTGATTTTTGTATGCCAGGGTTGCTTTGTGCATTGGTAATTGTAATGTCCTATATCTCAGGCCTTCTGACTCATGCATGGATTTATTTATGACTAGTGCAGAATTTTGCAGATTCACTACTGGTGGTAGTTTCTTGATAAGATCATATTATGGTAGTTCTCCAAGATGCCGATAAGATTTTGAATAATCCTTAAATTCTGGTAATAGGTTATCTTACAATGCATTATTTTGATTCCCATAACTTAGGACCACGTTGGCTTGGTATTGAACATCCATATAGAGTCCATGACAATTCTGAAGGCATACCTAGACTGCATCTTTAGTATTTTCTGTAAGGGCATCTGACTGAATCTGCTGTGGTGAATAATTTTCTATATTATGCATGAATCACCTCTTTTGAGTTGATTTATGATGCCTGAGTGCCTAAAGGGTTGATCATTTTCTGCTGTATTGCCTTAGCACTTATATTACTTGTGTGCTGTATTTTTTTTTATTCTTCTGTTAAGTGTCTAGGTTAAAGTCACTGTAATAAATTTGAACTTGAACTAAAAAATTCTGTTTGGAATACCTCTTATTCTTTAGTAACTGTATTATTACAATTATTTTAAGAGAGATTAGCATACAGTTGTGTTAGATATGAAATGAAGAAATAACTTAGTTGCAAGAGTAAACAGAAGTGAGAAAAACAATTGGCTTCCTTTTCATAAAGTATTCAGTAGACAAATTTGTATAAAATATAAAATAAACAGTAAAGAGTGTTATAAATATTCAGTGAAAGGAAATAGAAGTTCATGCTAAAAATACCAAAATAAATTGTTATAAAAGCTATTCAATAATGACATTAATGACTGCCTAACAGAACAAAAGAGATGATTGTTACTTTATGTTGAATGACTTTAGTAATCTTTACCATAGTATATGCTACTGACCTCCAAGCCCTCAGGATTTTAAAAAAAATGCAGGTAAAGAGAGAAAGTTGACCATTAAATATAAGTAAAACGATGAAGTTGATCATTATTCCAGAATGTAGCTAAACTACAGTCACATAATTAAATAAATCTAACTTAGTTTAGTCCCTTCCATATAGACTTTACCTACAAAAAATGATGGACATTAAAAGAAGTAAGTCACTCTACAATGTATTTTTGTGAACTCCCAGGGGAGGATACACTTTCAACATTTCTAACAGCACAAATGTTTTGTTCCAGTTTCTAGTTAGAGCTGAAATGTAGTGTAAGGCAACAAATATTTTTTCTTTTGTCATACAGTTACCAAAGAAGACTTTTTGTCAGAAGCATAGCTGGCTCAACCAGCATCCTGTGCCGGTACCATGGACTAGCACCTTACCACTTCAGCTCTTCAAGTGAAGAGAAGAAAATACTTTACTGTATTAGGCTAATTGCTACATTCTTTTCCATTGAAGAGCAAAAGAAAAAAAAATACCTTTCTTCTACTGGCATACCAATCAAGTGGCCAAATGCACAACACACACCCCCACCTAGACATTCAGATACCATTTCTGTGCCCTGCTCCAAACTTACCTCCATTTTATAAACTGTAACAAACTGCTTTCTACAAATGTACTAGAGAGTTGCTACTGTTTATACCCTGCCTGCAGGGAGTGCTAGGTGCTCATGTTTTACTCCCAAAATAAATAAATAAATAAAATAAATAAATAAACACTCATCTTTCTATCTCCTTCTACATTTCCAACTCACCCCCGACTCCTCCTCCTCTCCCTCTGTATATCCCCACCCTAGAAACTTTGTTCCCTCTAGCAAAAGTATACATTCCTGCTTTACCTTGCTGAACGTCTCTACTTGTTTTAGTCCCTTTATGGTTTACATACCCCTCCTTCATTAATTAACCTGCTTTGCACCTTTATATCTCCTCTTTGTTTCCATATTTCCTCTTCATTGTTATCTTACCAAAGATAACGTAGTTATATTTATTGCTGCATGACTATGAGTATTAAGCTCACCCATACTTTCTGTAAATTAGCTGCTAGTCATACAAATGTTTATTGTTTGACTAATTTAATCCTTTTTGTAAATGCATACCATGTCTGCCTGTAAATCATTGTAAATGATAATCTGCATGTAAGATTTAAATGTCTGTATTCTTTTTTTTGTTTTCTAAGTTTACTGGTGTGAAGTTTGTTACTCAGCCAATGTAAATGTATAGTAGTTGTCTGCCTTGTAAGTTATTGTAATCTATATTCCACATGTAAAACTAATATTTCTGTACTTTTTTCCAGTGGTGGCTGGTGACTTCAAATTAAAGGGGGGGGCTGCAGAAGACAGCTGAATGGGTGGGGCCAATGGGAAGGAGTATGACCAACTAGAAAGGGGTGGAGCTATGCTCAAAACCACAACAACTGGAACTTTAATTAAATACGCTGCCCCTGGGTGCCAAACTGTCATTACAAGAGTCCAATCAAGACAAAATGAAGTTTAGAAGAAAAAAATGTCAGTGCATTGGCTACATGACAGCTTACTTAATATCTAGATGGAAACAAAAAGGTTGTGAGGCATGAAAAAATAAATTACTTTTTAAATACATTACTGGAATGCCAGTCAAAATCAAGTATAAAAAAAAAAACAAGCAGCACTCAACTCAAGCCACTTCTCCTTGCACTGCAATTCTAATTATAATTTATATTCAGCTTTATAAAAGTACCAAGTAACATGCTGAAAGTAGCAATCTCTGTGATAACCCCACTTGCAAAAATGTTTCTTATCCAAAAAAGACTCGCTGCCTGACAACTATCTATTTGTTTCATGGGGAAAACATGATCAAAGTAAAAAATGAACAGCAAACAAGAAACAAGCTCAAGATAAATTGCTTAAAGGATTACTGCACAGGTTATGGGCCACACATGATAGAGTGGCATTCTGTTTAGTTTACAGGTAAAGCCTGCAAAGATGACTGCAAGTCTCCAACAAATGTAATGAGCTTCTGAAAATACTGTAATCCTGTCCTTTATTACAAATACTGTCATATGCATTTCAATACCTAAGGCTTATACATTATCTATTATGTAAATATTCTCTGCATGGCAACAACAAAAAGTCTTTCAATGTTGGTAATTCTTTAACAGTGTGCTTATTAAAGCTTACTTGCATCTTACAATCTCAGACAAGCTTACTTGATGGTCATTAAAGCATTGCTACTTAAACACAGAGCAACAGGGCACTGCGACAGCATGCATTTTCTGAATATGGCAGAAAACCAGAGCATTCTATAAAATCAAGGACAGATGAAAATCCACTGTTGTACTTGTGTCTGTCATGGATGGGGGAATACTCTGCACACTTACACTGCATAACTGCTCTTTGCCTTGCTTGGACACATTCAGAGTCACTATATTGTGGAGTGGGGGTGCAACAAGTATGTCACAATTTGAAATATCTCTGGCTGACAGTGATGGCTCTGAGACTCATACCTCTCAACCTCAGAGCAAGAAATCTGGACAAAGCCATACATAGAAGTGGGACAAAGGCCCAAAAATAAAGACACATTTTAAATATTGCTCTTATAAACTTAGAAAGATAATAGAATAGTAGTAGGTCTTGCATTAGTATGAATTTTCTGAAGGGTATGAAATCTGAAACTCAAATGTATGTCATTATTTTCTAACTTCAATCTTTAATGATTTGCCACTAATTTGTCAGAAAACCACAATTTTATAATAAACGGACCAAAAATGTGATGCAAAAATATAACATTGCCATACAACACAGCTGGGAACCTGTCAAAGAAGGGACATTTTTTTAATATTAGTACTGTTAACTTGAGCAGCTAACAAAATAAGATAATTTACATGCATTTCTTAAATAAAAGTAATCTATAACTCTGATCATTACAGTTATTTATAATTGTAAACCCTACAAATTTTCTTCCAAAATTGCCATTTTGCAGAGGGATTATTAAGGGGAGAGCAACATTTTGAGCCAAAATTGGGGACAGTTGAAAGGTTTGAATATTCCTAATTTTATAAAGTGATTCATTTGCACCTACTTCTCAACCTCTTAATGCAGGAAACATGGCCAAATATATTGGGGGAACATACAAACAGTACTAATAATTGCTATTGTATAAACTTAGTTGATTGAATAACAGGTCTTGCTTTAGCATGGATTTTTCTGAAGGTTATGAAGTCTGAAACTCAATTTCTGTCATTATTTAGTGACTTCATTCCTAAATGATTTGCCAGAAAACCACAAATTTTGTGAGGAACAACCCAAAAATAAGAAGCAAAAATCTATTCATTCTGCAAAAATCTGGACAGTTGAGTGGTATAGTTCAGCCAGGGCTGTCTTTGAGTTTGCTGCCCTTCCCCCCTCACAAAATCATGGTCGAATGGTGCCTCCCCCTGCAGCCATTCCAATGTCCCATTCCTTGGCTATTTCACCCCATTTACCATAAACACTGTAATGTGCATACTGCTTTACTTCTGCGATGATTTGAATTTTATTTGAAAGTTTTATTTTGCATTTTACAGTACAAACACTAATATACATTTGCTAAACAAAGCAATGCAGTCTCACAATGAAAATAGACTTAGCATTAAAACTTGAATGCCCTTGATACTCACATTCATTGAAACAGGATTGAAACCCACATTCAAAGAAAAAACATTTTGCCAGTGGCAGATAAAGATTAACGTTGGGCTGTTTTCAAATCTTAGGCCCCTTGCACACAAAACATACATGTGTTCTTTGATACACCTTCCTGATTGTATTAAATTATATTCCTTGTACAATACAGTACAGTTGTTAGAGGACATTTTAAATTTATTGTTTTGAACATTTTTCTAGTAAACAATGAAACAAAATGCATGCACCAATAATGACAAAACTGTCCAATTCAGAACATTTCCATCAAAAAACTCTACTCAAACTTCTACAATCTACCAGTATCAGTAAATATGTACAATCTCTGAAGAAGTAAAAGGCATCTAAATAATTCCACATTAAAGATATCTGTAACTAATGAAGAGGTTGCTGCTAGCAAACAACTTTATATTTCATTGTTTCATCTACAAGTAAAGTGCATGTTGCCCTTGAGGAATAAATTGCCTATGTTACCTTAAAAAATGATAAGCTAGTAATATTGCAATAGGGAATGAATGGCAAACTGATAACAGGTTCATAGTTACTAGGTATCTTCACCAAAAAGGACTGCAGCATCCACCACCTTTACAAAACAGTACAGTATCAGCAATGCATCTACATACTGTGGGAGTAGAATCCATAGCCTTCTGCATCAAAAGCAAGTACACTACCTTTTGTGCTATTAACAATGCAAGAAAATCCAGCATAAGCAGCACTAAACTTCTTTTCCCCTGCAGCTCTCAGCTCCTTGGAAAATCTACTCGGCACTCAGCTGTATCTCTGGACTTTGCAGCACAAGAAATCTGGAAAAGCCAAAATTTATTAGGGAGGACAAAAGCCCAAAAACCAGGGACACATTTAAAACATTGTTTGTATAACGTTGGAAAGTTGCTAGAATGAAATGCTGTGTTACCACCATACATTTCACTGCCAAGCCTTGAACCCAGGACCCTGTGCAAAACAGTCAGCGTAACATACCACTATGCCAAATCATCTGTTTTGTGAAAGAGAGGAAGACTGAAACTTAAATGGCTACCATTTACTGAATTCAGTTCTCACCATAGCTGTCAACCTCTTAGCACAAAACACCTGAACAAAGCCAATAATGTGGGAATGCAGCCCCCAAATATATTCAGTGAATTCAGTTCTCACCATAGCTCTCAACCTCTTAGAACAAAACACCTGGAGAAAGCCAGTAATGGGTGAATACAGCCCCCAAACATATTCAGTGAATTTAGTTCTCACCATAGGTCTTAACCTTAGCACAAAACACCTGGACAAAGCCAGTAATGGGGAAATATAGCCCCGAAACATATTCAGTGAATTCAGTTCTCACCATAGCTCTCAACCTTAGCACAAATAAACTGGATGAAGCCAATAATGGGGGAATACAGTCCCAACATTTGGGACAAATTTCAAATATCCATCTTATAAACTTAGAAAATTGCTAGAATAAAACGTTTTGTGTTACCATGTACTTTCTGAAGAATATGAAGTCTGAAATTCAAATGCCTGTCATTTTTATTTAACATTTGTTAACCAGGAATGTCTTACTTGGAACAAAAGCCAATTTTCAGCAGAGGCCCAGGGAGAAACACTCCACACACGTCTTTGTAAAATGGGAGGACACCAGAGCACCTAGAGGAAACCCACACAAGCACACGGAGGACATGCAGACTCCACACAGAAGGCATCCCAGCCAAGAATCAAACTAAAGAACCTATAGCTGTCAGGCAACAGTGCCACCATTGCACCATCAGCTATGTAAAGAAAGAAAAATACAGAAACCACAGATTTTATGAGGAACAGAAGAGAACAAATTTGAGGCAAAATCTGCAAATTTTTTTACAAATGGTGGTGGGTAGGGAATTCGGGCTATTGCTACCTGCACCCAAGGTAGAGGGTTCAAGTCTGAGGTATTCTCTTCCCAGTACCCACCACCTGAGTTCTAGCCACCAGTATATAGCAACTGGGGCATTACACGCACACACACACACACACACACACACACACACACACACACACACACACACACACACACACACACACAAACACATGCAAAAGCCTTTCTGAGCTCTGGTTTCTGTTCACACACACAAGCTAAAGCCTTTCTGAGCTCTGGTTTCTGTTCACACACACAAGCTAAAGCCTTTCCGAGCACCAGCTTCAAAATAAGAAATCTCACCTTGGTTTCAGAAGTTAAATCGCACACACCTAATGAAGAAGCTCTGATTTCAATAATGAGCAACCTACCCAGCCAGACATTGCATTCCCTTCCTGTGAGAGCAAGCCAATACCCAGGTCCCAGCCCACAGACATTGCAGTCTGACCCCCATTCAAGTCTATGCATTTGTAACTGCATAGACTTCTGGGGTCTCTGTTGTCTGAATGGTGTTCCCTAATCCAGACTGGTTCACTAGCAGTCTGGATTGATTCCTATGTGTGATGCATGCATGGGTAGAGTTTTTGGAATAGCATGTGTGGGTGGAGTTGTGCTTTTCTGGGATCGCTTTTATTTAATTTTAATTTCTTGCTTTTGTTTTACTTAATTTCTTTTTTTATTTTAATTTCATTTTATTTACAGTGGGGGGGGGGGGCTGCAGTCCTGTAGCCACTAGCACTAGCCATCCCCGCTTTTTTTCTAAATGTTTACTGTTGTGGAGCTTTTTCCCTAGGTCTCTGTTGAAAATGGGTTCCTGACCCAGTTGGATTTTCTCGGTTAGCAAATGTCAAATACATACATGTATAAATAAATAAATAAATATACTTATAAACTGTAGCAAACTGTTTGCTACAAATATTTTACAGTTTATACCCTGTCTGTATGGAATGCTACAGTGTACAGGTTTTAGTTAAAAAATTCCAAAGACATGCATCTGGAGCATTTCTCCCCGGGCCTCCGCTGAAAACAGGCTCTGTGGAACCTTTTCGGACTTTCCTGGTCAACAAATGATAAATAAAAATAAAAAATAAAAAAAATAAAATAAAAATAAAAAAAAAAGTTTTTTTTTTTTTTTGCTTTTACTTTTAAAATGCAGCATCAATTTAGACCACACAGGGAGTGATAACAGTGTTCAGGTTTGACCACAAATGCAATAGTGGCTTTTAAAAGCCAGAATATCATTAGAGATCAGGATTGGCTGATTCTACCCCCTAACACCTTGCACACAGGGCAGTTGCCCCTGTCATCCCACCTTAGTTATACTACTGCTTTGGGTGTTGTTCGTCATCATTATGCAAACCCATTTAGGCCATCTGCCCTGCTCGTGAATGAGTGCATCAAAGCTACAATTCATAGAGGCCACTTATGCAATGGCTGTGAATAAGCCTAAGTTAATGAAGTCATAATGAGATGTAAGTGAGGGATGATATAAAATGGTGCATGCTAATGATGTGTTTTCTTATTGATTTGCAAATATAGTGAAAGTTTCCCAGCTTTCAGTGCCTTTCCTCAGATACATTATATAAAGAGGACACTTGCCTATTTTGCAATCAGCAAAGCTGCAATCACTTGCTGTGAGCCTTGCGATTTTCCATTGTGAGGTGGTTGCCTTTCTTGAGGCAAAACCACTTGCACCCCATGGTGCTCAGTGGTCAAGAAAATAGAGGCATAAGTAGAGAACAACCCATTATAATTTTGACAGTCAGGAGATACTAGGTAAGTTTAGAGTTGACAGGGATATTATAAGGGTCTTGGTAAGTATATAAGGCCCCCGCAGGGTACTGGAGGGAGGAGTAGACTTCCTATTCCTGTGGATACTAAGGTAGGTATAGCACACTCTATATTTGCCATGCAGACTTTCTAGAGACAGACTGAGGACACATTGTGTATGTATGTAATAGGTTTCTGCCTCAAGGATACAGCAACAGTTTTTGGATGACTTGTGACACATGTGGCTCAGTGCATCTATTTCCTAGTGTCATTTTAGGACTAAGCCATGATTATGCGTATCTTTTATGGGGAGACATATTTACCAGAAGTACTTAGTGCAACACATTGCATTCATTTTGCAAACAAGGCCCCTTCTGGTCCACAAGGTGAGTGGTATCATAGTAGCAAGGGTACTTTTCCATCAATTGGCAAGTAATTTGTAATGCATTCAGGTGCATCACCAACATCTCTACCCAACATCTTGGCCATGCACACAATTCCCATATCTGGCACACAAGCTCACTCTTCCAACTCTTCCCAGATGGTAGGATGCCTAGTAGTCATCTTGTTGGCAAGTATAAAATATATATCTGTTTTTTCTCTTTTTTCTTTCTTTCTTTCTTTCTTTCTTTCTTTCTTTCTTTCTTTCTTTCTTTCTTTCTTTCTTTCTTTCTTTCTTTCGTTCTTTCTTTCTTTCTTTCTTTCATTCTGTTGTATTTAAGTATTTACTCATTGTAAAATGCATTGTTTGATACCAGACCATTTTTTTGTATCTCCCCCTTTTCTTTTTTTCTCTCTCTCTTTTTTGTCTTTCAGGTGATGCTGGATATCCACTGGAGCCATGGCTCATGACACCAGTGAGAAATCCAAGCATAGCTGCAGGTGAGACCTACAACACAGCCCTGTCCCAAACATGTACTGTGATTGAGAAGGTCTTCCTAAAGAGCCATTTTAGGAGCCTTGGTTTGTCTGACGATGTCCTTCACTATGACCCAGCTAGAGGATGTTTACTGCATGTTGCATTTTGCACAATATGATCATGAAGTGGTCTGGTGCTGATGAGACCTATGCTGTCACTGCAGCCCCAATTTCCAGTCCCACTATGAATAATGATGACCAGCTGGCAACTGTTGTTAAGGAACCTCATGCAGCAGGCATGTGCACAGCTGCACAGGTTAAGAGGCGGCATCTATTCCAGCACTATGGACCATGACATTCAGGTTAGTGTTTCCTTTTTTGTAAAAAACAAAGTATAATTGATGCATACAATGATATCTGTAGGATATGCTGTAATTGATACATACAGTAATATCTGTATGATATGCTGTAATTGATGCATCCAGTGATATCTGTAGGATATGCTGCAATTGATGCATACAGTGATATCCGTAGGATATGCTGTAATTGATGCATACAGTGATATCTGTAGGATATGCTGTAATTGATGCATAGAGTGATATCTGTAGGATATGCTGTAATTGATGCGTACAGTAATATCTGTAGGATATGCTGTAATTGATACATACAGTGATACCTGTAGGATATGCTGCAATTGATGCATACAGTGATATCTGCAGGATATGCTGTAACTGATGCATACAGTGATATCTGTAGGATATGCTGTAATTGATGCATACAGTGATATCTGTAAGATATGCTGTGTGGTGCATGGTCTACTGTCACTGTTCATTGGACATTCCTTCTCATATTTAATTAATTTTTATTTCTATTTCAGAACAGTTAGTGATATTGTTTGTAAAAATAATGCCTGCATGCTCAATGACTCCTGCTCAGTGATGTTGTAAGGCATCATATAAGTAATAATCACATTTTTAAGTGTTTTGCAAAACAAATTCTAGTGATGGTGGTTTACCTAAGTGTGCATGTGCTAAATGTCCTCAAATGGTTCAATTATTAAAATGTGCTACTTTATTTTTCTCTCATTTATGTTCATTTTTTACAGATCCAAACTCTTCAAGAGCAGCCCAGGTATGTACCTCTCAGGTTAGGAAGCATTCATCCTCTCTCCATCCAGGGATGTGCTCGCAGGGTTAGCGCAGTGGCACCGGTCCAGCAAATACCCTGGAGTACGGCATCCTGCCAAGTCTGACTTAACGAGAGCTTTGGAACTTGGTTGAGGGCATGCTGGAGTAAGTCATGGAGGGTAAGAAATAAAATAAAGGTGGAAAAAGGAATGTATAATTAAAAAAAAAAAAAAAATGAGGGAAAAAAAGAGGAGACAAAAGAGAACATAGACACGATAACTTCATGCATCATGTTACACAGCATTCAGTTTCTTACTTTAAAATATTTTTATGTAGAGAGTCAAGGCTTCAACGGTTCAAGACATGCTGTCCCAGTTGGTGCTGACCACCACGCCACCACAGGTCCCTATTCCATCAACAGTGGGGTCTTCTACTGCAAGAAATCTCAATAAAAGAGTTTGGTATTGAGCAGTAAACAAAATTATGTCAATTTATTGTAGCACAGTAGTTCAGCAGTAAGTTTTGTTGCCTTATAGTGTTTGGCTGTCTGATTTCTTTCTTGGCTATGGACTATTCTGATCAAATGTGCATTCCCACTCTGTGACGTTTTTAATTTTTACTGGTTGGTTCTTACTTTCTCCCTTCACCCACTTTTTCAGTCATTCCTACCTACCCCCTTTCCAGTCTTTAAAGTAAAAAAAACAAGCTGTTCACATAAGGATGCCCCTGTACAAAGCATATTAAAACCTTTTATTTTTTTAAATATTCATAGTAAAAGCTGCATTGTCCTCCACATGCCTTAAGTCTTTCAATTGTGACTGAGCATAGTGGCATCTGCCCTCAGTATCTGAATACATATGAAGTAATATGAAGCCTATGGCTTTGATGTAGTTCTTCATCAGTACTTAATGCTTAACTTTAGGTACTTTGTGCTTTGGCCATAGGAAGGCATGTTTTTGAAAATGACTCACTCTTTTCTTTATTCAACATTAATAACCTGCACTTAGCTTGTTTTCATATACGTATAGCAGGGCTCTTCACTGATAACTGCTAAGTAGTTATGAAGTCCTGGACTATGAATATCAACCTTTATCTTTGTTTGTTGATATGGGTGCCTAGTGTTGCCAGAAGACCAGTCAGAAACCCAGTAGTAGGAAGAATGCAGTGATTGCTGACAACTCTATTTCTTAAAAGCATTTCTGCTAAATGAACATGCTGCTAGAACTATTTCCTGGACTGTGCCCACCATTTTCATTATACTTTTATAACTTCATTCACTTGCTTCCTGTTAGTTGTTTTTCAAATGCAGCAGCTAATCACTACTCCTAACATTCAGCTGAGTCACTATCACTATGGTAACTAGTAGTTAAATTATGTGGAAATGAAAAAAAACATTATGGTGAATGCCAATGCACTAATGTTTGACCATCTGTGTATATGTGTTCTCCTTCTCTCTGTCTATGAAGTCTGTCAGGGACAGGGTGATGGCTTTTGCCTGTTGCATGTCTAACACTTCAGCCACTCAGTGTTTAATAAATTAAGATAGTGTAGTGGTAGCATTGTCGCCTTACAGCAAGAGGTTCTCCTGTTCGAATCTCGGCTGGAGCGCCTTCTGTGTGGAGTCTGCATGTCCTCCTCGCGGTTGAGTAGCATTCAAAAGACATGTGCGAATGGGCATGCCTTTGTTGAAGGTTGGGCATCGAGCTGGCACCTCGGCTATGTAAAAATCTACTGCCAATTATTAGTGGACTAGAATTCTGTTGTGGCGACCCCTAACTGGGAAAAGTCAAAAGAAGAACAAGGTACCTCACTCTTCACAGGATACTGCAGATTTGAACAATTAGGCCCTTTAGAAAATATGAAGAAATAAAACCGGCCTGATAAGTAGTTTCTAAATGTCATCCAAATACTGTGGTATGATGCTGTTTCGCAAACACAATATGGTAATATGAAATAGCAGAAACAACTAAAAATTCTACAACAGAGACTATTTATTTTGGAACTAAAGTGAAAATATGCCCTTAATATTGATTGAAAGTGTAGTCTGTTCTGAAAATCATATATTCAGTCATAAATGTCTCACTTGGGCAGCTGAACAAAAGTGTTTAACTCTGGCACTGTTCCTTTTTCCATGAGTAAGATGTACCTCCTTAGTCTCCTCAAGTGATTCACCTCTTTAACCTTCCTGGGTTCTGGTTTCTCCATACCATTTTCCCTGTTTTTCTTCTGCTTCTGATAATCTGCTCATGCATTTCTGTTTTCTGCTGTTGAGGAGGCCACACTGCCTCTGTTGCCCTCACTCACGGAATACCGTGCATGAACTGTATAATGTGAATGTGAACGGCCTGCTCTACAGCCTGTATTGGGGGGATGGAGGTAACAGTTAACAATACACATCCATATTGTCTACTTGCCTAAGCCCATTATTGCTGTTCTACAGGGATATGATATATACAGTATGCTATTTTAAATAGTACCTTTTTACTTTAAAATAGACAGTTTAAAAACTAATAAAAATAAGGTTATGCGTGATGTGGGGAGCAAGTGGTCTGCCCCACTTGCAGGTGGGTTGACAACTTAATCTCTTTTTTTTAATATAACCTACTTCAAGGCTGCCCATCGTCAGTGTAGTCTATGAGACTTTATAGAAATTGGACTCAAATGAAACAGAGATTGACAAATCATCACTTTTGGTGGTGGGTGGGTGGGGTGTTAGACAGTACTAGATTAGTGCCCAGCTAAAGTGATAGAGACATAACAATAAATAATAGTAAGACACAATAAGAAACATCATGCGTGCTAAGTAAAAAGACAAAGGTAAATAAATATGTATTTTCTTTACTAATTAACTGCCTAGCACAGTAGAAGTCATTTGTTTTTCATTGGAACAGGCCAGTTACTTAGTATTTTTTTTTAAACTCAAATGTTGTAATTTGGTGGGCATAGGCAATTACAAACACTGTCTGTGGTTATTCTGGATCTGATTATATGGTCACAAAAGAAGCTGGAAACAGTTGTATGGAATACAGAATTGCCATGAAAATGCATGTACATAAAACTAGATACAGTAATAAAATTATTAGGAGGTCTGCAGAGGAGAAACAGCAAAGAAAACTGTATATGCAAATTCAAAGACCTTTCAGTAATAAAACAGAATAACTAGGACAGGCATCTTTTAAATGGAGAGAAAAGTATACAGGCAGCAGATATGACAATAGTGGTGGTTGGATAAACAGCAGTGGAACATTCCAGAAATCCATTGTTTGAGACATTTTACACAGACTAAACTATGTTGCAGTCTTGTGGTTTTCAAATTCTGCAAATGAAAATGAGATGTGGTAAAGAGAGCTGCAGACGAGGAACACTGACAATGATAGTGTCTGAACGAGTGTCATATTTTAGTTTCAGGAATCACACATGGCTCATTGTCAGACAGCTATGGTTACACATCAGAGTCAGTAGGAGGGTAAAGATTATAGGTTTGGAGTTCATGGTGATGACGAAATTGTTGTGAAGAAAATTAGGTCATTGCCCATGTTCCAGAAAAACATAAAGATTTTTTTAGTTTCCCACTACTTTCCCTTTCTGAGCTCATCACCACAAACAAATCTTGCCAACAGTCATGTGCTGTCTTTATTCACAACATCCGCCCTTCATTTTTGTGGTAGAACATTAGTTATAAAAAAGTCAAGAAAGCAGCCATCAAATGTCACTGTTTTGTTTTCAGCAAACAGAAATATTAGCACAACAGACCTAAAATAAGTGGAGTATCACATGCATAGGAAGTAATAACCAGCTACTTGCCTCTTCAGTTTGCATCTGGGCAAGGGTTTGAACTTCTAACAGAAGTCATAGTCCCTAAACACTAACTTTGTTATAAATAGTTGTCATCTGAAAAGTGTTTTTTCTGAGAAAATTGCATAAAAATCTTACTGAAAGAGGGTAATATTGAGCAATAAGCAAACTTATGTCAATTTATAGTGGCACAGTTGTCCAGCAGTAAGTTTTGTTGCCTAATGGTGTTTGCTTCTCTGATTTGTTTCCTGGCTAAGGCGTTTTCTAGTTAAATATGAATTCCGTCTCTGTGAGTGTTTGGGTTTTTAGGATCATAGGAGATTACTAGGCTACTGACTCAGAGGTCATTTCAAGCCTAGCTATTTCATTCAATTGTAATGCCAGAGAAATGTTAACTAATACTCAAGATTGCATTTAGTAAAGACTGCCCACATCCAGGAGGGTTGTGGGTGCTATTACCAGTAAGAATTTATGGTGCCCCATTTATTTCAGCTAGTTGTACCATACACCATTTCAGCTGTAAATAATCAGCCCGCCCAAGTCTCGAACTGAGGGCCCAGTGCACTATAGTCAGAGCAATGTTCACTATACCATCCGCTCATCCAGGTTAATTTTGATCAGTGGCATAGAGGTTCTCTGTTTCATATGAATAGATAGTTTAATCCAAAGATACGGCAATCGCTGGGAGATAAACCTGTCCCTCCAGCGAGTCCTATTTCAGTCACAGGCCAAATTTAAGTCCCTGGAATGGGTGGCCCTAGTCCCGTTTGATTTATGGATATGCACTAAGTTCATTAGGCTTGGGTCTGAGATTGCTCTGTAAGCCAGGCCTAAGTCTCCCCTGAGAAGTCTATATGATACTGAGTAATGTGACAGAGACTTTAGTCGGTCTGCTTATGACACGTACTGGAGTCCCTTGATCTTCTTTGTTAGAAACCTCTGAGGTCTCTCCAGTTGTTGCAGGTGCTTTGTACAGTACATGCCCGAAATGGTATTATACTCAATTATGGGCTGGATTCTTGCTGAGAATAGAAGGGTAATAAGCTCTTTTGCTCTCAAGGTGATGTCTTTACTAATCAAGTGTGCTATGTAGAATGTCTTCCTTACTACAGCAAGTGAATGTTTTATGGCTTCACAAAAGAAAACAGCAGGGGGTTAATTATATTTGCATCACTTTTGTTGTCCTAAGATAACATGAAAACATACTAAACCTGCAAAGTTTGGAAATTAACAACATTGCAGTTGAGCTGAGTAACTTGTATGGTGAAAAAGATTTGGGAAATGTAGAAAGTATGAGAAGAGAGGTTGCTTAGGATGATGACAGTTAAACACACATATGTATACGCATGCCTCATCTTTGTCTATTTCTGTACATCTGTATACACATCTTTATTATGTACACATCCATCCATCCATATGTCATACATGTATGACTTCTTACAAAAATATCTATTTCATATTTCTCTGGATGTATTGACACTACTGTATCCCATATGGGTCTAGGACTATTCACTGAAAGCACATTTCACTGAAAGTCAAATGACTGCACAAATCACTGAAAGCACAATTCACTGAAAACACAATTCACTGAAACACATTTCACTGAAAGTTATATATGGCCTTTTCCCCACTGTAGTGCGACCCTGGAGTTAGAATATATAGTAAGGGGGTTGGGGGACACCGCCCCCCCCATTTGAGGGTGGGGGGTGTAGCCCCCCCACATAGTTTGGATATATATTAAGTTTAGAAAAAGAGTAATTTATTGAAATTGCAAATATCCATGTGTATAGTTCAAAATATTTAAAATAGCTGGGGGGGCTACACCCTTCACACACCCCCAATGTGGGGGGTGGTGCCCCCCACCCCCCCCCCTTACTATATATTCTAACTCCAGGGTTGCATTATAGTAGGGAAAAGGCCATATATAACTGTCAGTGAAATATGTTTCAGTAAATTGTGTTTTCAGTGAATTGTGCACAGTCAAATGTGTTTCAGTGAAATGTGCTTTCAGTTAATAGTCCTAGACCCATCCCATATATAGTATTATACACATTACATACATTTTTACACACACACACACACACACACACACACACACACACACACACACACACACACACACACACACACACACACACACACACGCACACACACATATCTGTGTTTGTATACACAGTTACACAATTTCCATTTTGATTTGTTTTTATTTGAAGGACATGAAGTACACACAAGCATATGATCTATTTCTCTATTATACACACACACAACACATACACATTTTTGTACATATACATGTAAGGTGTGTGCTGCACTCCTGTACTTTATATATACATATTTACATAAATACAAAGTCTCCACCAAGGATGGTCCCAAGGCTGACTGCCAAATGAGGAGGGTGATCACCCCGCTATGGTGACCAGAACTGGGAAACCAGGCAAGAAACCGTATGGAAATTCAAACAAACTCATTCACCCAGTATTGGGGGCCAAGGGTGCTGGTGAGAAGTGCATTACTGGCTGAATGAAATTCATTATTCTGAAGTTGGAAACCTGCATCACTGCATGGAACCTTCAAAATGGCCAACACATTGGCCAAAAGGAAATCATTCCCAAGGAACTCATGAAATGCAAAATCTCAATCGATGCAGTATCGGAGTTATGACTCCCTGGCTCTGGAACATTGACCATCCAACCACCTACAGCTGATTAAACAATGACACTGTACTACTCTGACATAGAGATGTGAGAGGCTGGGGTAGGGTTTATTATGGATAGCTGGGCTGCAAGAAGCATAATTACTTTCCAACCAATATTGGCTCACCTGGCAGCACTCAATGGTACAATCAAGACCTACATTCTGTCCATCTATGCATCAACCGAGATGAGTCTGGACCCAGCCAAGGATAACTTCTAGAACCAGCTTTAGTACACACTGGATTTGATCCCACGGACTGAGATGATCATCTTGGAGGAAGGTTTCAATGCCCACATCATTGAGGACAGGTCTGGTTGGGAAGGAATGATGGGTAGATTTGGCCATGGGAACAGAATGATAATAGCTTGTGCCTTTGCTGTTTGTTTTTTATTTCCCCCTTCATTCCATAGCAATACAGATCGGTGAATTGACAAGACTCTAAATTAACCCTCGGTGTGGGTATATGTAATAAATGTGTGTTTGTGCAGTCACTTATGGACTGGAAATCCTTGCAGAAGTGTTTCTCTGCTTTACAACCATTGGTTTTCAGGAAAGAATTGGGCTTTCAAGCAATTGTAAGTATCTATGACTGGGTCTATAAGGTTGGGTTATGAATGGCAGGTCATTATATATGTTCAAAGGTAATTACTAGAAATGTGGTTAAGGAGACTATTCAGCAACCCAGCCCAGTTTCCAAAGTCACACAGTAGGCAACTGAAGGCTGACAGAATCATACCCTGAACTATATGTAGCAGCTCATTAACAGCTTATTGCCTTAATCTTCCATGCCAGCTACCAGATTTTTTCAATGGACATCTAAAGGCTTTGTAGCTTTTAATAAATATACTGACTGGTGTTGCTACTTTAATTAGCATAGACCAATCTCAGCTATTTTTCATATAAGATCATGTTATTGACCTGAGTATTTCAGCCATGTTGCTGAAAAAATGCCCCCAGAAATGTTGCTGGCGTCACATTTCATCTGCATTCTTTGTGATACTTTTCTGGCTTTTGAACCAAGTTGAAAACAGATTTGCTTCCTGTAGAAAGCATTGCTTAGGAGTTCACTGGGTTATGCAGTAACCTAGTCACATTATAGAGGCAGCTTCTTTAATCTTATAAACACCACAAATTACATTAAAACTCTTATTGACAAAACAACCCATCAGGTTTCATTCCCAAAACAGAATGGCAAAATAAATGCCAAGTTTAAGAGAACTAGTTGTGCAGATAAAACTATTACTTAACTTGGCTAATGCAACAAAAAGATTGCAATTGATGGTATCTGCAAGAGGATACTCTCCTTTTTTTTTCTTTTAAGGGACAGTAACAGGGAGGATACCTTTTGCTTTCATCAGACGTACTTAATGTTTGTAGAGCATATCATTTGTTACAAGGTACCTTGTTACACATCTGCTCAAGGAACAAAACTAGAAAAGCATTACATGTTTTACTTATTCAGTAACAATGCTTATGTGAAAGTTTCACTTGTGATATATAGCTGAGCTGAGCAAAGAGACAAATGACTAATTCACAAAATAATTACTTGCATCATGAAGAGATTTTATACAAATTAATAAATAAAATTAATGCACACTAACGATTGACTTTAAATATGTGCAGTCTTGGTAGCAAAATGGGTAACCTACATGTAGGTGAAGATTGAATGTTTCAATCATCATCTGTCTGAGGTTCAACCTGCCAAGGCTGGAACTCCTTCATAGGAAATCACTATCAGTGAGTTATGCCAGTAGCGATGTCCTTTTGGGGATAATTTTCCCCTTCTTTGAGTTGTTGTGATCATAGAGTTGATACATAGGTTTGGGTGTGTGGGAGGTGCAGGGGACACTCCAGTCCTTGACTGAATCACTATGTCCCTTCATAATGGAAGCAGGTAAAACAATAGCAAATAAGGATACCTACAGCAACTGTGCTTCATGAGTTAATAAAAGTTCAAAAATGGTGCTCTTTCTATTTGTACTATGTTAAAATCTGAACAAATAGACAACAAAAAGGTTATTTACTGTCAAAAGACAAAATATTATAAAGTAGATTGTGCCCTAATGATCAAATACACAATTACATCGAAATATGCAGCTATATATATATATATATATATATATATATATATATATATATATATATATAAAATTAGTCTCCTTTCACCAATGATCAAAAGTTATACTCCTAAGTTAATATGTCAGTAAATTACTCATTGAGTGATTTTGATCACAAAACAATCGAAAAAGTAAATGCTATAAATGAGTAACAGTACCAGAGAGATTATGAAAGGCTTTATAGAAACCTTCCCCCTACAAAGCATGATTATATATATGGATTGTTAATTGGTATAAATGGTGTCATGTATAAGCAGTGCAATGTTAGTTACAAGCAAGTTGCTTTAGCCGTGTGATATCACACTGGGGTTCACCTAAACTTGTTAAACGTGACAGTGGATTACATTTTGTTGGGAAACTTTATAAAAAGGTAGGTTGCATGTTAAAATAATAGAGTAACTAAAATGCTTTAAAAATGATTCCCATTAAAGGTGGAAAATAATACTTTATTAAAAGAACTGACATAGGACTGGCTAGTAATAGATTATAAGTGTTTACACCTGATAAAAATATGAAATGTATGCGTATTCAAAAAGTGAGCACCATTTGTATTTATTTTAAGTACTTTTATGCTCAATTTAACACTATGGAGATTGTTTTATTAAATATTCCAGGATATAAAAAATGATTGCAGATATTTACTATGATCATGAACATGAGACCATTGTTGAATTTAAGTAAATTGAAGGACAGATATATTTGCATATTACTTAGTGGATAAAACTGATTTTTCAAAAAATATTCTTCCTTCCTTATAGTCTGTATTTGCTCACTATAACTCATTTTGTCACTACTGCATATTATCTTTGTTATGATAGCTGTTATCATTTGCTTACATTGCAACATTAAGGAAGAATTCAGGATAAGCCATAATGTAAAAAGCACAATGCGTTGTGTAGAGGTAAACAGCATGAAGAATTTAGTGTGATTCAGCCCAGCATCACTTAAGTATGCATGAGTGCCAGCAACGCATATCACCTTAGGGACAGGGATGCATAAAGAAACTTTGCAGCAGCTGTGATAATGGCAGTAATGATGCTGATGGAACAACTGCTCCATGGTTGATTATGGGACACAAGGGAAAGTATCAAGCAGGAGGCATGCCCAAGGCTATACTCATTTAAACATGCAGCAAAGTGCCCCATAGCTGCAACCATGCATACTATGCACCACAGCAAAGTGTCCCATAGCTGCAACCATGCATACTATGCACCACAGCAAAGTGCCCCATAGCTGCAACCATGCATACTATGCACCACAGCAAAGTGCCCCATAGCTGCAACCATGCATACTATGCACCACAGCAAAGTGCCTAGTCATTTTACTATGTAAATGGGGAGGGATGAGGGAGAGAGTAAAGGCAAAAGTTGGGAAGAGCAAGTGGAGAAACACATAGAAGGAAAATAGGAAGAGAAACTTGGTATGCGTGTGGGGAGGACTGGTATGTTTTTTTGGGGTACAGATATTAATTCTTCTGTTTTATGAAGGGTGTTGGGGAGGTAGCAAAGAGCAAGTATGGCTAGAAAAGTGAGCATAAGGATGAAAGCAAAGCCAGAGAAACATACAGTTGAGACAAAGAATGACAGGGGAGATGGTGGCACATAATGAGGGCTATAGTGGTGTGATGCAAATTGACAGAGGGTGGACAACTGATAGTAGGGAGGACTGGCCTACAAGCAAGGAATGGTAAGTGACACACAAGGAAGGAGAGCACAGTGATGGGGGACAGAAATCAGTCTGCAGGAACTGCCTGACTAGCCAAAATGGGAACTTTGCCAGATGTCAATCACCTCCATGGTTGTCATCATAGGTGGATGCTGCATCTGTTGCCTAATGGATATGGCTGGCTACCCATGAGACTCAGTCAACAATGCAAGGAGATGCTCCAATGTGGCAATGTAGGCATTCAGATGACACTCCATTTTGATCAACACCAGCTGCTCCACTACCTAATGGGTGACCAAGGAGGACCTTTTCAGATTGGTGCTGAGCATGGTGGCTAATACCTCTCCATTGCCTACAGCATGGCCAACTCTTTAGAAGAAGAAATAAAAAAAACAAAAATAAGCAAAGAAACAAATACAACAGTACAGTTTTTTAAAATAGTAAAGAACAAACATTAGCAGACTACACTTAACTTTCGGAGTCAATTCTGGCAATAGATGACCTAAGTAATTGCCTTGGGCATGTGTTGGCTGGGGGGTCCCAAAAGAAAATCATTATAAACAATCTAAACTCTGAAGACATATGTTTGTAAATAAAAAATCCAAAACAACACCTGTAAAACTGGAGGGTTTTAGGAGCTCACAGGAGACATCTGTAAAACTGGAAGACATTAGGACCTCACAGGAGACTGTGAGCAAAAAACAGCAATTCCCAGAAACATCTAAGAGACTGCTCTGCCAGTAAATGTCCTAACATAGAATGTTATATGTCAATTGCAGAGCAGGAGATTTGACAGGCAAGAGGTTGTGTGTAAAATTCAATAGCCTTCCAGCAAATGAAGCCAGAGAGAGTGATCCCATTGAAACAGTGCGTGCAGTATCGCAGATAGGTGAGTGTGTGTGTGCGCGCGCGTGTGTGTGTGTGTGCGTGTGTATGCGTTAGCATGTGCACATGTGTGTGTAAGGGATGGCAGGTTAACTTATTCAGGCTCAAACTCTGTACCTTGCTTACAGGAGACTAGAGCCTGAATCTTCTACATAACTGTCAAACTGCCATCAAAGACTGCTGACTTTCAGTGCATTTTCAAGGACTAAGCTTCATTGCATTTTCAAAGAATTGAATTTCTGTGCATTTTCAAGGAATGTTAAGTTTCAAGGGAAGACAAGTTAACTGTTGCTCATGCTAAGTCTGTTTTCAATGTGTAACTGTTTTGTTTAGCAAATGTCCAACATCAGTGTTTGTGCTATAAAATTTGAAAGCAGTATTACTAGCACAACAGGTAGCATACTTTGGTGCAGAAAACTGTGGGTTCATCTCCCATACCATGTAGATGTAGATATTGCAGTGCGCTTTTAAGGGGGGGTTGCTGCATTCCAGAGTGTGCCTTCCTTTGGATGAGATGCCTTGTAACTATGAACCTGTTGCTGGTTTGACAGACATTCCCTATTGCACCATTACCAGCTTAACATTTTCTTTTTAATGTAACATGGGCAATTTATTCTGTGGCAGGGCTAGCAACCCGATGGTGTGAATCTTGGCTCTGGATGATTGTCACTGTTGAAGTGACATCCCAACCCCATGGCAAAAATGGGAAAAGGGGTTGTTGATGGATGGATGGATAGATGGGCAATTTATTCTTCAACAGCAGCAGACACTGAATTTGTACATGAAATACTGAAATGTAAAGTAGTTTGCCAGCAGCAACCTCTTCATTAGTTATAAATCTGTTTAATGCAGAATTATTCATATGACTGTTATTTCTGTAGTGATTGTGTATATTGACTGATATTGATGGATTGTAATGACAGAAGTCTGAGTGGTCTTTTATAGTTGAAACGCTCTGTAATAGGTAGTTTTGTTATTATTTATTCATACATTTTGTGTCATTGCTTACTGGAAGAATATTCAACCTACGCATTTAAAACACAGTTTTACAAGTGGTGTTGTATTATATAGGGAATATAATTTAATACAGTCAGGATGGTGCATCAAAGAACACATGCAAATATGCATGGTCCTTAAAATGTATACAAGAAGCCTATGGTTTGAAAATAACCCAAAGGTAAACCTTATGCACCACTGACGAGATGCATTTTTTTGAATGAAAGTTTCAATGCTTTTTCAATTAATGTGAGTTTCAAGGGCAGAGAAACTTAATGTTCATGCTAAGTCTGTTTTCATTGTGAGACTGTGTTGTTTTGTTTAGTAAATGGCTATAAGTGTTTGTGCTATAAAATTTGAAATATAAGCTTTAAATATCTGTGATCATTGTAGAAGTAAAGAAAAAAACTTTATGCACATTGGCAGGTTTGAGCAGTGTTTATGGTAACTGGGGGAAAAATAGCAAAGTAATGGGACACTGGAATGGTGGTGGTGGGGTGCTGCTGAGGGAGGCCTGTTGTGGGTGGGGGGGTACCTGATCCATTACCCTGTCTAGGGCCCCATTTGACCATGATCCATCTTTGCTTACTTTACTGACTAGAGAGTCTAACATAGGTTCTTAGGTTTACAGGAGATTATTTGCTAATGACCGCAGTGGCCCTCTTTAAGCCCAACCATACTTCCAAAATGTACCTGACAAGTTTTGATACCCTAGATTATTTTAATGGGTATATGTAGGCTTGGGCATAGGTGGTCAAGAATTTACAGGCTGCCTTTGTCCAGTAGTGAATTTCCAATTCCCCTCCAAAGTTGCACTTCAATTGGGCTAGGGAAGGACTCGGTTTCATATCGATGGGAGGGCTGTTCCAGAGAAGGGGTAGTCTCCAAGACACATAGCTGTTCTTTTTTTGTTGTACCAAAGCAAAAGCAAGTTCCACAATGCTGTACCACTACTCTTTTATTAAAACAAAGCTTTCAGACAATAGTCCTTCTTCAGTGTTAGATAAAATTCTTATCAGGATATTACATCCTTTATACCTAAAAATCCAATAAACACACGACACAGCTTACCTATCATAAACCAAACTTAATCAAATAATTAAAAACAGCAGTTAATGAGATTTTTCATTAAGAAGTCTTAAAGGAACATATTACATTCCATTAAGTCAAAAACCTTAAGATTGTTAGCTACTGAAGAACTTAATATAGTCATATTGCATCGACATATACCCCAGTTGCATACACATATTGTATACAACTAGCTCAAACTGAGTATTTATATATACTTTTTATCTGACAAAAAATATTTAATAGTGCATATAAAACAACATATTTATATCAAAATTTCAAAATTATTAACTACTAAAAAGCATGATATATCCAAACTTGCTTTTGCTTTGGTGCCTTGGACTTTTTTTTTCTGGTTCCACTTTGTCATTGGTTCACATTATGTTTTTTTGATCGTTTTTGTTGTAGACAAGGTATCAGGTAATTCTGATGCTATTTATTTTGTGAATGTGGAACATGCCCATCTGTGTGGCATCAGAAAATACTTTTTAATCCAGGCATAGATCACATCTCAGACATGTATAGGAGACTGAGTACAGGGAAAGAGCTTTGAGACAGTCCACAAAGCACATGTTGTTTATGCCCTGTTTTCATTTTATGAGGAACCTCTATGGACACTCCATTTGTTGCATATGCCTGGCCAGGTACATACAGACGTGAACATTGTACTCAATGTTTGGTTTCATGAGAATAGAGTACTGTGGAACAATAACATCTGTGGACCTAGATGCCACACCCCTGTTTACAAGTTGTGAAACTTAGATTTCCTTACTTCTGTACACACATGATGGTCAAAGGACAATTTACTGTCTATGATCATTCTCAAATCTCTGACCATTGGCTCTACTCTAGAGATTTATTATCAATTTGATTGTTTCCAGGTGTAGCTGCCTTCCCAGCAGATAGTATTATGCATTTCTTTGTATTCAAGCTTTAGACCATGACTCTATCACCATTTATTGGTCTGTATCAGCTGTTCCTGGAGAGTATTTGTGTCTTTGGAGGATTCTACGACTGCACCTAATTTGCAATAGTCAGCAAACTTGGTCAGCTATAGGTCCTTATGTTAGCCTTGCCTTAAGGGAAGGAGATGCAAAAAAGAGTGTCCCCAGCACCAAGTCTTGGGAGACTCCATTTGTGACTGACTTTTTCTAGAGGTAGACTCCCCTATCCTAACTTCTCCAGAGGGTGACATAGAATTGTATACCTAATTTTTCTGAGTCTGTCTTCAATGTCCAAGTGGTGTATTGTGTCAAATGCTTTGGCCAGCTCAAGGTAGGCAGTATGCACCTTTTTGTCCTTGTCCATTGCTTTGTTGACTTTCTTGAAGATGTCCCCCAGAAAAAGTGGATTTGACTTGTTCTTGATGAAACCATACTAGGTTGAATTCAATGTCTAAAGTTTTCCTATGTTATTATTTATTATTTCCATGATAATTCTTTTCATGGCTTTGCATATGAGATTATTCAGACTTATGGGTCTGTTGATACCTGGGTCCATAGAAAGCCCACTTTTGTGCAAAGTGATGATAGTTACAGTCTTCCATTCACCTAGCATAAAGCTTGTCTGGGACACTATGGTCAAATAGTCATTGTAGTGGTCCTGATAGATGGTGTTTCATGCTATTAAGATAGTATCTTGGGAAATTATTGGGGACCATAAATGCAGTGTTGTTGGCCTTAGAGGGTGCAATGATGACCTAGTGATAGTTGGAAGAGTTATGGTTGAGGGTATTTCCTGAGGGGTGTTGTGGGGAGTGGAGGAGGGGGGCAGTAAATTTGCTCTATCTTCTTGCTTAGCATAAGTGGATACATTTACAATTAGTATGGTACATTGTTGTGTTTTGCCTTTGAGGTTGTGGACACAGCTCAAGACTGTCTTGTAATTGCCCTTGGCTGTGGTGGCTATTTTTCCTCAAATTTGGCTTTGGTAGACAGTGTTACCCCTTTAAGTTACTTGCTTAGATTGATGAGGCAGATTTTCCATTGCTGGACATTGCACTTCATAAATTTTGCCATGTCTTTCTTCATTTTTTTATACGACCTATTGATGTTGGGATACCACCATGGTGGCTTGTTTTTGGAGCTTCTCCTGTGTTCATTCTGGTTAGGTTTTCTGTCTCCATGCAAATATTAAATTATTGTACAGGGTTTACTTGAGCAATTCCTCAAAGGTATTGGTGTTCTTAAGGTTTGGGGGGGACTTAAAATTTTGCTTGAGTGTCACTTAACAGTAGGAAGTTTGCCAAAGAGTAATTCCTAAATGTTCCAGAGTTAACTTGGGTCTCGTGTTTTATTTTTATTTCAAAGGAGATAGCTTTATGGTCTGACTTAACCAGTGTAGATGTTACATGGGGGGGGGTTCAAAGTTTTCTTATATTTGTGAGACCAGGTTAAGGGTATTATTACTCCTAGTGGTCATATGGACTAGTTGGTATAGGGTGTTTGTGTTTACAAAGTCCAGGAATCATTAGCTTGCATGTTTGTGGTTGTGTATGATTTACAGTTTATAGAGTTAATCAAGAATATGGTGTTGCTTTGAATGGTGACTGTCTGAAGTACATTTAAGTATGTGTTCTGGGTTTCCTGGATTATAGATATACTGTATACTATTCACCACATGTATCCACTCTAACTGAAACTTGGCTGAAACCACAGATACAGGATCAGGAAATTCTACCCCCAGGCTATAATATACTTAGGCAGGATAGAACCCTCCAACGTGGTGGTGGTGTAGCAATTCTTTACAAAGATAACCTAAAACATGAATGCCTTGACATTCCCACCCCCCCCAACAACCTCAAATATGAAAACTCTAATCTCCTGCCTTTAAATAAACCCACATAAAACATTAACATCATAGCCATCTATCTTCCCACAGGTTACAAACCATTTTTTATCAGAGATCTGCTATGCTGGTGTTGATCAACACTGAAACAAGAAACTGTAATAATGTGTGATTTTAACCTAGACTGGGTCACTATCTCTTCTGATAACCACTCAAATCACATATATCTTTTCAGCTTTTCTCAATTAATTCTCAACCCAACCATGGCCGATAAACGTTCTAATAAACAGTCTATACTCAACTGGGCTCTCACTAACTCCAACCCCAGCTCTTATCTCTCAGGCTGTCTAACAGACAGTCTGAGTGATCACCGTCCAGCCTTCCTACTAAGACAATACTTCTCTCCCACTACAAAACTTGCCTATAAACTCATCCACAACAAAACAAAATTAATTCCCAAGTCATTCATTACACTTCTTCAACAAGTCAACTGGTCCCCTCTAAAACATCTCCAGACCAACCTAGCAGTCCAATACTTCAACAACAACTTCCTTACAATCTTAAATATGCTAGCTCTTTTTAGGAAAATGCACATTAAGGCAAGATCCACTCGCTGGCATTCCTCTGACACCAAAAGACTCCTTAAAGAAAGAGACAAGGCATGGCATATTCACCAACTCTCTAAGAACTCAACTTCCCTTCAAAACTTCCAGCAGCTTCATAATCTAGCAAAAAAAGCAAATCAAATGAGATAAAAAGCAATACTATACAACAATACAGAATAAGTAATACAGAATAAGTATAGTAATGACCCAAAAAGATTCTAGGGTACCATTAACCAACTCCTTAAACCTGTTCAAGTAACCACCCTAACTCCTAAACAAATAAATTCCACAGATATAATCGCCACACAATTTAATAATCACTTTAACTCCATACTGTCACTTGTAAAAGACAGGACAACTCTCTACCATCATTACCCAGAACTCCTGAAACAAATTCTGACTCCTTCAATCTTCAGCCAATACAAACCAATTGTATAAAAATGTCTTATCTAAATTTAAATGTTCTTCCACTGGTACCGATCGACTACCCAATGAATACCTTAAACTTGCTGCAAGTGCTATTTCTTAACCTGTATCTATCCTTATAAACAGTCTGTTACCGAGCAGTATGTCCTAACTCTTTGGAAAGTATCTCGTGTAATCCCCTTCACAAAGGCAGTACCTCTACTGATTTCTCTAACTTCAGTCCCATTGCTATTCTCTCCCCACTAGCCAAAATACTGGAAAAGTGTGTTCACTCTCAACTCCTCAAACACCTCCTGAAAAACAACCTACTGTCCCCCACACAACATGATTTTCATCTAAAACATAGCACAACCACCCTAATCAGTTTTACAAATATTGTGAATAAACATAGAAACAATGGACTTCTTATCTCCTCCATATTTCTTGACTTATCCAAAGCATTTGATACTCTGTCCCACAAAAAACTTATCTCTGAGTTAGCCCTCCTTAACTTCTCCCATTCTGCTCTACTCTTTTCTGATTTATCAGTTATGTTACAAACTGCCAACAAGCGGTAAGATGGAAAAATGAATTATCTTCTTCTCTACCTATCTCTGTCGATGTACTTCAAGGGTTTATTCTCGGTCCCCTTCTTTTCAGGATATCCACAAACAGACTACACACTGCCACTCAGCCTGCTACACTTATTCAATATGCAGATGATTCTGCACTTATTTGCTTAGTTCCATCCCTATCTGCACTACTCAACAAAACTCAACAATTCTTCCAAGACGGAGAAAAATACCTTAACAGCTCACAACTGATTCTTAACCCTTCCAAAACAAAATTAGTAGTCTTCTCTAATTGCAAAAATCTATAGATTCTACTTCCTTTACCACTAACTCATCTAATAACACCCTTATTGAGCCAGTTGATCAAACTAAGCTACTCTGCGATACCATAGATAATGATCTCAGATTTGATAAACACTTAGCCCTTGTCATCAAGAAAGTACACTTCAAACTTGGCTCCTTGTTCAGAATAAAGCCCTTCCTAATTGACTCCACCAGACTCACCATCAGTAGAACCCAACTTCTATCTATCCTCTTATATGCCTCATCTATTTTATCTAATTTAAGAAAATGCAACCTATCTAAATTAGAAAACTATTACTATGAAGTCATGAGATTTGCTTCCAATCTTCCTGCAAGAACCCATCACTGTAATAATCTACACCAACTCAACTGGCTGGAACTTCCCAACCTGTTAACCTTTAACCAGTGTGCATTTACACACTCCATTGTGTTTCACCCTGATAATTGCCCTTCCTTTAGTAGTAATCTAGTTTAGCCCTACTCTTGCAGTAGAACCCTAAGGTCTTCTAAAAAATGCTTTTGAAAGTAAGTAAGTCTAATAATAATTATGGTGATTCCCTATACTCATACAAAGTTGCCAAAATTTGGAATGAAATACCCCAAAATATACTCAGCACTAACAATACTTCTAAATTCAAACACCTACTCAGGGAACACCTCAATAACACTTGGCTCAGCTCGTGTACCAAACCTGATTAACAAATCTTAGCACACCCTTGACCAGCTCATTACTCTTCTTACTTGCTCTCTTTCTTCTTTAGTTTCTCCTTCCCAATTTTCCTGCTTTTCTTACTTAATTGCATTATTCTTTCATCTGTGTATATCTACTTGTCAATACCACTCCTTTCCCTTGATCTTTATTCTTCTAGCTGGTCCAAAAAAGCCCTTATATTCTATTAATTCTATTACTCCTCTACTAATTTTTCATCAGTACCACTTCTAGTATTTTAAGCTTATCTCAATTCTCTCCAGATGCCTCAAGTATGTATATATCTCATATTGCAGACATTAGGTATCTCATTTATTTTTATATTGTATAGTTATTTTATTTTATTTTGTCTGGTGTATATATTTCTCAAAATGCCTTTTGTATTTGTTCTATGTTTTGTATTCTGAAACTTTTCTCCCCAGACCTCCACTGAAAAAGGACCCTCATAGGCCCAGTTGGACAGTCCTGGTAAACAAATAAAATAAATGAATGAATGAATGAACAAATAAATAAATAAATAAAGGAGCCCTATAGCTTGTAAAGATGTGGAATTGGATTTTCCTTATGGTATCCTGAAGTCTTAAGTGCCATAGACTGCACACGTATTGAAATCAGTGCACCACCTGGGGAGCAGGGAAGGGTGTACATAAACAGAAAGGGCTTCCACTCCATTAACTGCTAGGTCATGTGTAATGCTAAGGAAATCATCTTGAATGTATGTGCTGGCAACCCAGGCAGTTACCATGATTCCCATATCTGGCACAAATCTCAACTCTATGAGATGTTTTCTAGGGGAGATATTCCATGGGGTCATTTACTGGGGGATACCAGTTATGCACTCGAGCCATAGCTGAGGATGCCCATCAGAAATGCACACCCACCCACCAAATAATGCTATAATGAAGCACACACTCAAACAGGAAATATCACAGAGCATGTGTTTGGGCTGTTGAAGCCATAGTTCCAGTGCTTAAATACATCAGGAGGAGTCCTGCAGTACAATCTCCATATTTGCATTGACATTTTCATTGTCTATTCCATCCTTTACAATATTATTCTGAGAAAACAGTTTCAGCAGGAGCATCAGGGCAGGGACACACATTCAACCACCACTGGCAAGGTCACCACAGCCACACACAGGTGAGGATTTAGAGGGGAAACCACCTGTAGGTGTAGGAAGACATAGGCATGCAGAATATGCCCTTGCCCTGGCCAAGCAACAAGGACCTCAGAAGCTGAAATGCAAACAAACACCAGTCAAAATCAAAGTGTCACATAGCTCACAACACCAGTGTGCCACCCAACAACAGACCCTAAGGCAAGACAACGTACCCAACACTTTAGTCATAGGTGACTCTAAAGTCAGGCACACAGGTGTCCCACTCATCAGGCTGAACAAGGAGAAAATTACAGTTAGCTGCCTGTCGGGTGCCAGGATCCACCACATAACGCATGCACTCAAGTCACTCCACAACAAGTACAAATATGACTCTGTCTTTCTCCATGTTGGAGTGAATGACTTGAGATGTACCTCCCTGGACTACATGAAAAGAGACATGGAAGTGGTCTCAGATCATGTGGCCCAGGCAGGTATGACTCTAGCCCTGAGTAGCATCCTGCCTTCACTGAGAATTATACCACAGTATAAGGACAAAATGATGGACTTCAACAATTGGCTAAGCTTCTGGTGTCATTCAAAGGGGATCTAGTATCTGTCTGCCTGGGATGACATGATCAACAGACCATGATGCTTTGCCAGAGATGGTCTGCACCTGTCGCCCCTGGGATTCAGGTTAATGGCTAAGGCTCTTGCCACTCCTATAATGCCTTTTTTAGGCAAAGTTCAAAGGACAAAACCACCACCATAACAGGTACATGCATGCAAAATCTGAAGGTAATACTACTCAATGCTAGAAGTCTAAACCTCAAAATGGACTCTCTCGAGGCACTCCTAAAAATGGAGAACATCGATATCTGTGCAGTAACTGAGACCTGGTTCAAGGCTCCAGAGAGCACCCCTGCAATACCAGGCTACAACTTTTACCACACTTTTCGGCCTCCAAACCAGGACCGAAAAACTAAAGGTGGAGGAGTGTCTATATTCACCAAGGATATTCACACCACCAGGCTAGTTACCCAACACAATGCATCTGAAATTTTCCAGGTGCAACTAACACTAAGTAAGACTGCAATCCAAATTGTAGCTTGCAACAGATCCCCCACCATGCCCCAAGATTCTCACTACACCTTTCGAAACATACTGGAAATATTAAGATACAACCAAACATCCTAATACTGGGTGATTTCAACTACCCTGCCGTTAACTGGGAAAACTACTCATGTACCAATACCTTTTGCCCAATGCTCCAATATCCTAGACCTGGTCATTACCAACATGGGAAATCGATGCTCCACACTTATGGTCACCCCCTCATTGGACAGGTCTGACTTTAAGCTTTTCACCCTTGACATCCTCATCCCTCCCCTACTCCCCAGTAAGGAAACCTCTGTAAAAAACATCTCCAAAGCCAACTTCATGCTACTCAAGTCAGAAATGACAAACTTCATGACACCCATGCAGACGGGAACTGAAAGTTCGACTGCTGAATCCTACATTAAGACACTGTATGAGCACATCCACTCATGCATGAATTATGCTATCCCAAATAGAACCAAGATTCTCTCCTCCAAAAAAAGGAAGACAATCTGGTGTTCCCTTGCCGTAAGCAAATTTTACAACAAAAGGAAGAAACTGTTGTAGAAAAGAGGAAAATCCTAGGATGCAAAAAACTCCCTTACCAGCCTCAGTAAGAAGCTGAGATCCCTCATAAAATACTCAAAAGCTAGTTATGAAAAAAGCTGAGATCCCTCATAAAATCCTCAAAATCTAGTTATGAAAATAAAATTGCCAAAGAATCCAAAGACAACCACAAGGCATTCTATAGCTATGTCAAGAATCTAAATGGCAATGCTCAGATCTGCTCTGAGCTACAACAGAATGGCATTAAATATACTGATCCCAAGGATATTGCCAATATCCTGGCAGATCAATTCAGTGCCAACTTCACCCCCTCTCACCCCCTAAAGGACCTATCTCAATACCAAAAGGTTGCCAAATTCTGGTAATAACGGTCACACAGGTAAAAAACACGCATTCCAAATCTAAGAATACAGCATCCATAAGACCAGACGACATCCCGAGCTGTGTACTACATGAACTACAAAATGAACTGGTACCTCACCTAAGTGTCATGTTTAATCATGGCCTCACCTTAGGCTTCGTGCCCACTGAGTGGCGCACAGCTACAGTTATCCCACTCCACTAGGGCGGATCCACCTTGGATCCTGGGAACTACCACCCCATCAGTTTGACGAGCCTGATCTGCAAAGCTATGGAATGTATTATCATGGAACTTATAAAGAAACACATTGGCAACGTTCAAACACTGGACCCCACCCAGTTTGGGTTCGTGAAGGGCCGATCTTGTCTACTGAACCTGTTTGACTTCTTTGAATCAGTCTTCAGAGCTGTGGACGAGAGTAAGGTGGTCCACACAGCCTATCTGGACCTCACCAAGGTCTGCAACACCATCTCCCACTCTGGAATTATAGATAAACTTACTAAGCTGGGCATTAATGCCTACATCACTCGATGGGGTGCCAACTGGCCTACTGACAGAACCCAAACTGTAAAAGTAGCCAACTCCAAATCCATCTCCAGACAAGTGACAAGTGGAGTACCTCAGGATTCAGTCCTGGGACTACTTTTATTTGGCATCTACATCTCTGAAGTACAGGCCAACACTAAGGGACTCTGGCTAACAAAGTTCACAGATGACTGCAAACTGGGAGCCATTACTGAATCCCCAAATAATGTGGATATTCTACAAAAGGGCCTTACAGAAATGGATGCTTGGTGCCAGAGCCATGAGCTGAAGCTCAATGCCAAGAAATGTATAGTTATCCCCTTTGGGAAAAAACATGTACCCATGAATTACCACACAGGTGACAGTACACTAAACACCAAAAGTGTGATAAGAGACTTAGGGACACAGGTGGACAGTGGACTTACCTTTGATAACAACATCACCACAACAGTCAGGAAATCCTTCTATGTGGCACACCTCATTACTAAGGGCTTTTCATCCAGAAAAAAGGAGGTCATTGTCCCACTATACTCTTCCCTCATTAGACCCATTATATAATACAACACCTCACTTGGTATGTACCTCTCAAGACATCTGCAACAACTGGAAAGGCTGCAGAAATACCTCACTAAAAGAATCACAGGCCAAAAGCAGATGCCCTATGCTGACCGTCTAAAAAAACTCCAGCTATACTCTTGTTGCATATCGTCTACTCAGAGGTGATCTCTGCTTAACATACAAGGCCATGTCAAACCCAGAGCTGTTGGGCATGCTACACTTAAAGAAATCCCAGTCCCTCATAGTCACATGCTCCAGGGATCTAAGCCTTGTCATCACAATGAATAAAACATGCTGAAGGGATGGGGTCCTGACCCAGAGACTCCCCAGACTCTGGAATAAACTGCCCATACTTGTCAAGCAGAGCGCCTCTTTAGCCCTCTTCAAAAGGAACCTTGACGATTGGATGAGATATAGGAAATTCACCCCAGAGATAATGTCAGTCACCCTGCTAGACTGGGATCCAGGGAAGTAAATACTGTGGGAAGAAATAGCCAGGGAATTGTTATGGCTAGGCTTGTATAGGCCCTAGGGCCAATAGCCTAGTACCAACCTATGAACCTATGAACCAAGATGCAATGCATAGCACACATGCTCACCACCTAAGGGTAAAACCTTAATCCAACTCACAAACATACATACACATATACATACATACATACATACAGTAACATTGATACCAGGCAATGCTCTCATCCTTTACATACCTATGTATTGGTTGTGTACTGCTAACAGTACACAATGTTTACTTATGTATGTAATGCTTGTGTACTACGAGCATCACACAGACTTAGCCTCATATTAAAACACATGCAACTACTAAACTATATGGGTAAATGTTGAGCATGGAATAGAAAAATAAATGTCTATGAATACAAATGAATGGCAGATCCTTGCATACTGTTACTTGCTAATGTATCTAAGTACAAGATGTATGATTTAAGGTTGGCATGTTTGGTCCAATGGAGTACTGTATTGTTTTCCAAGGAAATAACAAGATGACTACACAATTGCTAGAGGAAAACACTTGAATCACAACTTTTGTTGGAGCAAAATACATATTGTATTTGGCTTCCCACCTTCAAAACAACACGGAAATGACAGTTTGTACAGTCCAAGGAATACTACATAATTAAATTGTTATAAATGTTTTCAACACAATTTTCAGAAAATGTGTGCACATTTACAACACGAAAGTCAATTTTATACAATTGCTAGTCATCTCTCACTATGCCCAACACTCCCTTGGAGGTATCTATGGGTCATCTTAGATGCATAACACCCCTGTGACATTGACAATTATAGTACTTTACATTTCCATGAAATAACATAGAAGACTATAAGGTAACCAGTTTTAAAAATGACACTTGTGGTGACAGTTAATGAGGGCTGACTGTCTGAGAAAGTAAATGCCTGCCAAAAATGCCTATGCCAAGAATGAACTATATGAAGTGAAACAGAGAAAAGTTCCATTTTATAATGAACATATCTATATATATATATATATATATATATATATATATATATATTTTTTTTTTTCTTTGTTTGTTTGTGTCTTTCGGCTTTTCCCGGTTAGGGGTCACCACAGTGGAACTCCGGTCCGCTAATGATTGGCAATAGATTTTTTACGTGCCAAGTTTGCCAGCCCTGACACACAACCTTCAATGAAGGTAGGCCCATTCACGCATGTCTCCACACAGAAGACACTCCAGCTGAGAATCGAATGACACAACGTCTTGCTGTGAGGGAACAACGCTACCACAGCACCACCACCGCAGTAACATGTTAAAAAAATCTAGCATGCACTTGAAAAATGCAATGATATCTTAGCAAGATGAGAAGTTTTCTGTGCAAATAATTCAAAAGGAGTTTCAGTTATCTATGTTATCCAGATAAACAAGTCTCTTCACCTTTACGTTCCCTAGCTACACGGTTATCTTCTAATGGTGTAGATTCAGGCCTCTAAGCATGGTGAAAATGCAAATGAGGTGTGAACTTATTAGAATTGCTGTATCCCAAACTTTTGACTTTGTGCAGCACATGTAAACATAGTGTAGGCACTACCTCTGTGTTGCAAATGGATTGTAACTGTGAATGATTACTGGTACAGAGAAGGAAGACACAACAGCAATTCAGTCTCCCTTACCTGCAGTCGGTGTGTCATCCAGGATACACTTACAAAGTGTAGAAGTAATTGTATCAAGCTTTTGAATAGAACTGAACAGCACATATTTCTCAGTTTTTGTTCACTAACAGGAAACTCTCCTGCCTTTGATGAAAACTGTATTTTACTGCCATGTAGTATTATCATTCATTTTAGGAACAATGATACAAAATTCCCTATAGACTGCATGTGTGAGAGTACAGCACAGATAGCAGAACATTGAACATAATACAAAGAGAAGACAGAGCTGAATTGCTGCAAACAATATTCATAAATGATTGTGTGATCACTTATTGCACTAAATATGTAAGCAACACATGTACAGAAAACAGAGACTGCACAAGTGTTATATGTTGATGGTTGATTTCTTTGAAACAGTCACCAAGGCCATTGACGAGGGGAAGGTGGTCCACACAGCCTACCTGGACCTCGCAAAAGCCTTCGATACAATACCCCACTCGGGCATTATAGATAAGCTCACCAGCTTAAATATAAACCCCTATGTCACTAGATGGATTGCAAACTGGCTCAAGGACAGAACCCACATGGTTAGAATTGCTGGAGCCATGTCAGACTCCAAACCAGTTACAAGTGGTGTCCCACAAGGCTCAATCCTGGGACCTCTCTTGTTCGGTATATATTTCTCGCAGGTACAGGCCAACACGGAAGGACTTTGGCTGACCAAGTTCGCAGATGACTGCAAACTAGGCACCATAATCGACTCTCCAGCCGACACAAGCATCCTCCAAAAGGGCCTCATAGAAACAGACAACTGGTGCCAGAGCCATGGCCTCAAGCTAAATGCCAAAAAGTGTATAGTCATCCCCTTTGGCAAAAACAAAGTGCCCACAAATTACCACATAGGTGGTAATCCATTAAGTACAGAAGAAGTAATTAGGGACCTGGAGACCCAAGTTGATAGCAATCTCTCATTTGACAACCACGTGGCCAAAGTGGTTAGAAAAACATTTTATATAGCCCACCTAATCATGAAGGGATTCACATCTAGATCAGGGAGGTCATCGTGCCTCTTTACTCATCCCTCATCAGGCCCATAATTGAGTACAATGCCCTTTTGGGATGTACCTTACCAGACACCTGCAGCAACTGGAAAGACCCCAAAAGTACCTCACCAAGAGGATCAAAGGGCTCAAACAGATGCCATATGCTGCCCTGTTAAAGAAACTCCAGCTCTACTCAGTGGCATACCGCCTGTTCTGGGGCGCTCTGTCCCTGGCGTATAAAGCCATGTCCAACCGGAATTAATGGACATGCTGCACCTCAGAAAATCCAAATCCCATCGAGCTCACGCTCGAGAGACTTGAACCTCAGCACTGAAATAAATAGGACATGCTGGAGGGACAGATTCATAACCCAGAGGCTCCCTTCACTCTGGAATAAAATCCCAGTCCAGGTTAGGCAGAGTCCCTCATTGACTCTCTTCAAGAGGAATCTTGATGAGTGGATGGGAGATCGTAGGTTTACCCCGGGTATCACTTCTGTGTCACTGTTAGACAGAGGCACAGTATACTAACCTTGAAAAAGGGCATAGCAAAATAAATTTAAAATGGGTGGCGAAAGCCAAACACATTCTGGCTAGGCTTATAAATGCCATAGGGCAGATAGCCTAGTATGAACCTATGAACCTATGAACCTATGTCTTGTTAATATTGTGGCAGAAATGGGACTTGCTTTTGCGCTCAATGATTTGCATTTCTGCTGCAAGGTTGTGTAAACTGAGATATAAGGCACCCCTACTGTGTTTTGTAGGTTCATTAGTCTGACAGTTCAAATCCAGAATTGTGTGGAAATCTATAAGGTGTGTCAAAATGAAGTTTGTAGTGTTGCTTATGTTTCCTTTTTTATTTTATTTTTTTTAAATACTAATAATTGGGCAGCATGTGGCTTAGCACAAACATGGTTAAGCAGCAAAATAAATTAAAATTAATTAAAGTTGCTCCTATGATAAAGAAAGCATAAATTAAAACTGTGAATCAAGTGTATGTGTAGCACATCTGATAAATATGATGAATCACACAGCCTGTAGTATATGTAGATAAGCGTTCAAGTCCCACATTTATCTTTTAGTGATAAAAACTAATAACCCCTTTTTACAATAATAATCCATGTTGAGCTTTGCTAATCTCATTTCCACATTGCTCACCTCTGTGCAAACATGGTGTAATTGCCCAGACAATGAGCAGATGTTGTCAATTTTATAAAAGATACATTGCAATGTATTTTGCCTACACAGTGCAAACACAATAAGCGTCATTGTACAGTGGTTAGTAAGCTTCCACAACACCTGCAGGTCTGGAACACCTGCAGACAATAGGTAGACATTGTCAATTTCCATAAATTTACATTGTTGCATCTTTTGCTTTCCACTGCACAAACACGCTAAACAATGTTCCATGGTGGCCAGCAAGCTTCCACAACACCTGCAGGTCCAGAACACCTACAAACAACAAGCAGACATTGTCAAGTTCAAAAAGGATATATTGTGTCATGTGTGGTCTTCTTCAACCACACAAACACTCTACGCAGCATTGCACAGTGGTAAGCACACATACATAATAATGAATGGGAAAATATATAGCTGCTGCCTAGTTCTCCCAGTGGCAGCAGGTTTATGTTAAGGGCTACAATACAGATGAGCCAATATTCCAATCTAGCAAATTGAAATGTCTTATTAATGCTGTTCCACTTTAAGTTATATAAAAAATCATAATATAAAAATAATTACACATATACATAATTATGTTTAGTAGGTGCATTGAGCATGCAGATGATATCATGGGTTCCTATTATATAATCGAAGACGCAATCCTTCGAATGGGTCTTGATCGAACTTGAAAGCACGAAAAAGCAAAATAGCGAAATGGCATATAAGCAATTTCTTTCCCTGGGAAAGAAATGGCTTGGCCACCTCCTTAACTTTGCTGTTTTTGTCACTGTAGTGCAATCTTGGAGTTGGCATATTTAAGTAGGGGGGTGTGGGGGCAAAGTCCCCCACTTTATGTAATGGTTTGAAGTTTTTATTTTTATTTATTTGTTTTGGGGAACAGAGATTTTTATCCCTGGGAAAAAAATTGCTGTTCCGAGTGTTCGGGATTGTAAGCTTTCGCTTACATGGGGTCAATAAATCAGTGTTCGCTTTTTTAAGTGTTCACTGATTTTAATATAGGCCCAATATCATATATATATATATTAAATGTCTAACTGTGGGTATCAGTACAATTATAGTTCTACAATTAAACATTTATTTTCTGAACTTTCATGTCACACACATACGTGGTTAACCACTCACCTCTTTAATGTGTATATATAAGTAACGTGCATGTCTGCCAAACAAGTTCTCATTTGCAATGAGCAATTAGTACAGTAATGACTGCAAAAAATAAACTGACTGCCTGGCTGTCCCTGTGGAAACTGGTACAGGTTAATACCCACAATACTTGTGAGCCAGTGTTCTAATCTAGCATACTCCAAATTTTATTAATGCTTTTCCATTCAATTTTAAAAACTAAAGAACAATCTAAAGATAATTATAAATAACAATAGATATGTATAGCACTGGAGATCATATGGATTATATGTGTGACTGAGGGTATACTGACAGTTATCTTTCTGTACTTAAAAGTGTCTCTTCTGCCCTGGGATGGACTTCATACTTCAAAGATAGTCACTCTTTCATGTGTCTATATAATTAATGAGCAGAACTAACAAGCACTTCTTCTGTGGCAACAACTAAAAAGCACCTATGAGGAAAAATATGTTTTGTCTATTTTACATAGGTTTGAATCCCACACTGTACAAAATACTTTTATAAGTGTGTAAAGCCACGCAAAAATATGTCAGGTCATAAAATTTACACCCCAGGTACATGACTGAAAAGTTACGTCATCTGACTGGCACAGTACCATCTGACCCATAATCTAATGCCAACTGTCAAAGTACCCTTCTTATTTCAAAAACTGCCTTCCTGTCTGTTGGGCACTGTTGCTGTCTGCTTAACATTGCACATATACAGTTGGCATGGTTGTTAGTGTTTGCACACTAGCTGTAAAATACGATAACACCAGTTGGTGGGACAACACTTAATTGTTGCTGCTTAACTTGTGTGGACATGGCAAGAGCAAGAATGGAAGGTGCCCAATTTAGAGCTCAAAGATGGGGTGTATAGGAGTCCAGAATATTCACTGGACTCCTTGTAAAGTGCCACAGCCATAGGCTATTGCAGGGGAACTATACTGGGTCATAATATAACTCAGAGGCTTAGAATAGTCATACCAAGGTTGTCTCTAGTGCGACTGGTATTCCACGCACTGGAGAGCAATGCAGGCACCACTGCAATGACCTGAAAAGGTGCAAGCAGGAACAACTTAACCAGTGGCTGAATGAGTTTAGGACTGCTGACATCCTACAGTTGTGTACATATACAGATAAAGATACTTTAAATTATATAGAAAGCTGGATATAGCCAAGTTTGGTATGCATAAAGGTCTTCTCTTTTTAACCTCTTTTTCCTTTACAGCCACCCAGGAGATTGCAGCAACCAGGGATGCCCATGCTGAATGTCTGGAAAAACTTAGAGACACAAGGGGTATGTATACAGCACAAAATAATTATTTTTTATCAAAAGTATTACTCTTCTGTACATTTGTAGCAAGTTAAAAATGCTGATCTCAACTGTAAAATGCAGTATACATGCTTCATTTTGTAGATTAAGCCAATTATAGATATCAGTTGTAATTGTGTATTCAGATGTTGTGGATTCAAATCTCACAGGTAACAAATATATAATAAAATTATTTAAAAATATTAAATAATTATTTAACAGAATTGGCATAAATTCTATGCTGTTAACCTAATCTGTACTATTTGAAAAAGCATATGTGCAATGTATGCATGTTGTAAGGAGTACTTGCAACAATTATCAGTCATAGTTTGTAGTTGTTAAAAAGTATAATTAATGTAAAAGTAAAATTATATTTATAGCATACTAATTTATTGCATGTGACATATGATGGTTCTAATTACCTTTTTATTTTTTTATCTCTTACACCATCACTTAGCTCTCTTTTTTATTTTTATACATGTGGTCACAATGTTCTGATGTCATCAATTTCTGACAATGAATAAAATTATTTCTATCACAGGGAGGAAGGCATACCACTGCAGTTCAGCTTTCCACCCCTCTGGTAGCTGCCGCACCAATGGCCAGCACATCTGGGACCCAACCTGACAGTACTGTATCTGCAGCTCCTGCACCTGGGACCCCAGCATCAGGCAGCATTAACCTGGCAGTTGGTGTAGTGGTACCCTCCAGGAGTATTGTTAGTGATGATGATTTTGTCACCCATCAGGAGATGTCAGGCATGGTGCATGAGGTCATGGAAAGTATCATCTGTGCACACCTCAGCCAGGTGGAGAAGATGCTCACCAAAATGCTGGGCAAAAGAAAATGTCAAGCACTCCAACAGCAAGCTCAGGAAGTGGATGGTGAACACGTTATAAGTGTAAAGCTCAGGAAGTGGATGGTGAACACAGTTATAAGTGTGAGGACTAGATTCTTGCTGTCCCCATTCTTGACCATCATGGGCATCTGATCTCCCCTCCCTATCCCCAATCACAGTGCCCCCCCAACCTTTTGTTTCCCTTACCATCCCTGTCTCTGTCTTGTTTGTCCTGTTTGCAGCCGTTTCTTCACTTACTCTACTTACCTGACCCTGACATACCTACATCCCTTATCCAACATTCCCCTCTTACTGAAATAAAATCACAAAAATGGGCACCTGTCCCCCCAAAAAACATCATCCCATACATAGCTCTCCACTTTACACATGTCTCTTCTCAATACAATTGATTTGGTCCAACTGTCTATACAACATTACTGCATTGTTGTTCCCCATCTTTGTTGAGGTGACAGTCAAAAATCATCCAATATTCTATGTTCATTTTACACTGCTGAAGAAGTGGATAACTATGGTTCATTCCTAATTCCCTCCTGCACACTCCTACAGTGCTTTACCTTTGTTCCTACCTCTGTTTGCCCCCATTTCACAAATGTCTTATATAGCCCATTTTCACACCATTTATCTGGTCAAAAAATAGAATTACATACCACACACATGGCAGAAATGGCACCTAATGAAGCCCTTCACATGTTTTCCTCTGTGTTTGTGTGGAGTTTGGCATCATGCACAAATGCTGAGCAATGGTGAATGGCTCTTCACAGCCTATGGCATGGTATGGTTACCTCTATGCAATGCTGCTTAAACTCACTATGCTAAGAAAACACGCATTTATAGCAGAATAAAAACAATCATATTAATTACTTCTTAGAATATTTATGTAGTGTGATGAATGTATACATATGCCAATCCATATGTGTACTGCTGATATCAATCAATCATGTAGTGTTCATTTTTATACTGTACTTCACTGCAGTCATTCTCTCTAACATTTGCTAAAATTATCACATGTAATCATTTAATGACATTCTAAATACATATAAAAACAAATTAGATTGAGATGTATTCAAATGCGGTATCATCTGTGCTCAAAATAAACACCTGCTGCCACAGAGACAGCTGGGCAGCAGGTGTTTTTCATCTACTCAGTAGTGACCAATGTGCTCACAGTCATGCCTCTCCAATTAGCATGTTTGCACAGAGGAAGGCAAACCAGTAGAACTCTTATCATTTTCTCAATGAAGCAGAGACCTCGGTTTGCTCATGACTTAACTACATACATACAGGGAAAGCAGTGCAAATCGTTTTTAATGCTGTAAATTGTATAACACCACATTTGCGATATAAACTACAATTGGTGAAGAGAGAAGGCAATTCCAATGAATTACCCAGAGCTCACCAGTTCAATTGAAACTTGCATAATGCCACACAGGAGGTCCATGATAAAAATAATTTATGTCAGAACCTATATTTTTGTCTGTAGTTTGAAGCTGAGAGATGTTCAGTACACCGTTTTATCACACTGTTTTATATGTAACAGAATCCCTTCGAGCCACATGATCCAGGGATCTTAACCTTGTCATCGCGATGACTAGAACATGCTGGAGGGATAGGTTCCTGACCCAGAGACTCTTTATACTCTGGAATAGACTGTCCATACATGTCAGCAGAGTGCCTCAATGGCCCACTTCAAGAGGAACCTTGATGATTAGATGGGAGATAGGAAATTTACCCCGGGGATCACATCAATAGCCCTGCTAGACAGGGGTCCAGAAATGTAAATATTTGTGGAAAGCAATAGCCAGGGAATCATTATGGCTAGGCTTGTATAGGCTCTAGGGCCGATAGCCTAGTACCTGACTATGAACCTATGAACCTATTATAATAAAATGCAACCGTTCTTCCATCACAGCACTTAGAGTAATCTTGGAAGTCCTAATGTTATGCTTCTCTTTTCCTCATATTTATTTTCTTTACCCTATAACAAGTGTTCTGGACTTACTTATACTATAGTTTCAGTTCCACAGGGATGTGCACTATGAACTGGAAAGCACTTTACATGATTTCTCACTGGAGAGCTCCATATGTAGGAAGAGAAGATGTGTCTATGTATATAACCAGATGCCAAGCTAAGAAGTGAAAGATGTACTAAATTATTATCTGATCTGGAATCATGGCTCTAATATACTAAGGTCATGAATAAGTGAATACAGTGTTGCATTCTGCCATCATAAGTTCACAAATATGGCACTATAGAGCTGAGAAGGATGTGCATTGAATTATTAGTCTGAAATATTATCCAGAGTGGACATATACAAGGCTTTTCAATAAGTGCACTAATGCTGACTAGGCACTCCTTGGCCTGGTCTCAGAATGATCTGTTTAGTTGCTTTGCATGCTGTTCATATATTGGAAAGTCAGAGATTTCTGTATCGCATGTGTTCCACTGTGATTGTGAAGTTTTTGAACTGATAGAATAAATTTCTTATTTTATAATACTTGTTTTCCTGTTTGGGTGATACAAGAGATAGTATACCTTCAGGGAGTGAGTGTAGATCCTCCACATCTGGGTACCAGGGGTACAGCTCCCCTTGCAAAACATTTGTTCTTACTTTTTTCCACTGTTCACTTATATGATGTTGCTGAGGTTTAGATATTAGGGCAGCAATGTTTTGCATATTGTCTAGGGAAGACACAATACAGCATGCTAAACCTGTCTGTAACACATATTGTGAATAGATTTTGGGGATGATGGTGTATCCAGGTAGTGAACAAAGATCAATCACTGACTGGTAATAACACTATGAAAGTAATAATTGGAGACATTTTTTTAAGTTAATGCACCTAAGTTCATGGAAGTAAATCACATAGCCAGATATTCATAGAAAGTGAATATGTACATGTGCTTGGACAGTGAAGGTACTGTTGCTAAATGAGATGCAAAAATTACTATGAGTTTTCTCCTCTGCAGTGATACTCAGTAAGGCTACTATGTTAATGGTAATTAATTTTTAATTTTAAATTATTATAAAAAATTTCCATGAGATATAAAGCTAGGGTTAGCAATTCATCATCTAGTTTACCATGTTAAATTTGTTAAGATTATTTTTTTTTTATTTTGCTTAATATATTTAATATATTTAAGCTGTACATTTGTTTAATTTAAGATATAACAAAACACCATGGCATTATCAAAACAAACAGGCATGTCCATAAAGTAAAGGACAAAGGAATACAGCCATGGCATGGTCATACATAATAACCACTGTCCCTCTCTCTCTCTCTCTCTCTCTCTCTCTATATATATATATATATATATATACATGCATATACCCGGGTCTACTATACATGTTTGAAATTTTAGAAAGCCGAAACCCATATGGCCGAGACCATATGTTTGACTCCTAAAATTTCGAACATATAGAAAAAATAAAACACATAACATAAACCTACTTTTTAAATGCTAGCAGAAGGGCTACACCCCCCTACACCCCCCGTAACTTAAATATACCAACTCCGAGATTGCACTACAGTGCAGAAATGGAAATCTTTCCATTCTGCACTGTACGGAGATGCCAGTTCCGCATGGTCCGCATTTCAAATGTTGATCATATAGTCTCGGTCATATGGTCTTCAACATTGTGAAATGTCGACCATGTGTAGGGGACCCATATATATATATATATATATATATATATATATATATATATGTGTGTGTGTGTGTGTGTGTGTGTGTGTGTGTGTGTATATATATATATATATATATATATATATATATATATATAGAGAGAGAGAGAGAGAGAAAAAATAGAGAGAGAGAGTGTCAAAGAAACACTGTAGTATATAAGAGTGTTATGTGCTCAGATTTAATTAGTAGATGCCCTTCCTTTTCATTTTTGCAGTTTAACATACATTAGGGAAATCTAAATATATAATATACTTTGTACTTGTAATATTAAAACAGGCTTATTTCCAGCTGTTATGTTGTTTCCTTAACGTTATATTCTATTTTTCTTTGCCTAGAGATGGCACTGTTGTACCTGAAGAAACTACTGAGCTGGAAAAGACCTCAGGGAATTAGGGGTAAACATTTTGACATACTGTTCTGCATTATAGAGTACCTATAACATAACCAGGAACCCACACTACATATATAGTTATACAACGTTTTTTCTTTAAAACCTTGGGCATCAGCAGATATTGGTTTTTTTTTGAATAATGACAGTGACTGAATGGGCCAAGGACACACTCTGCAAACATGTAGAGGAAGTAGTTTTCAATAAGGGAAACCCCTTGGCAGTGATTATCTTATTGCATGAAACACCCCAGGAAGGCTTGTCCTTTGATCTTCAGAACTCACATTGTCATGTCCTTAATTAGGACCATAATATGGTGAATACAGAATGGATGAACTGGTAGGGGGAGGGTAGGAACATATCATTACAGGTCTGGCCTAGAAGTTTCTGTCAACTAAATAGTCTCAGCCTACACAATCCTTCAGTTTAATAGTTAAATAAACTAATATGATCATTGTTAAATGTCTAACATTCACACAATGCTCTAAAACAGAACTCCTATAAATATATACTTTAGATACTTATTCACTTATGGAGTTTTTGTGACTTTACACTATTTAGTAAAAAAAATATTAATGGATAAATAAATCATTCATTTTTATGACTATTTAGGTATGTTTAAAGTAATCTTAAGGGATGACCAAGTTGTAAACACAGAGTTAATATGAACACATACTGACATTACGAAATTGCATGTAAAAACAGAAACAGGATCCTAACTATAAAAGTTTTCAATGTCTTTTTGGTGGATTGTCAACACTTATATAATATAATACCAGAAAATAAATTGAATATTTGTTTTTATAAAGATAGATGCAAATAGTAAACCTATAAATGAATTCTAGGGTTTTAAGAAACCATTTTAACAAACATACAACCAGCAATACATGTGAGATTTATGATGTGGTTTTACAGTCTATGTTGTAAATTACAGATTTTGCTAGTGATGCTGTCAAAGCATGAAAGTTTCCTTACTGAAAATAAGCTAGCACTAATATTTGTCTGCTGCTAGAAGTTTGAGTCAAATTACATTTTCAGATTGTCAGTAATGTCTTGTCCTTATGAATGGGCATCCTAACTCATTTGCACTTCCCTCTGCAGTAGTGTTGGGACAATAAAGCTGTTTTGTATGAGGTATTGCATTCATGAAATGATGCAAAGAAATACAAATGAAATGGTAAAAATAAATGTCAGTTTCTTTCATTCTTTTTTTTTAGTTATAGTGAAAATGTAAAAAATCAGATTACTGAAGGAATGCAGGTCTTCTATATAGTTGCCTCATTAATGTTGATTGTCACTTTTAGACTTCTGGTGGTGCAGCAGTAGCGTTGTTGGCTCACAGCAAGAGGTTCTCCCATTCAATTCTGGGCTGGAATGCGGGGAGTGCCTTCTGTGTGGAGTTTGCATGTCCTCCCCGTGGTTGGGTGGGCGTTCGAAAGACATGCGCAAAATGGGCGTGCCTTCATTGAAGGTTGGACGTCGAGCTGGCACCTTGGCGTTTGTGAAAATCTACTGCCAATCATTAGTGGACTGGAGTTCCACTGTGGTGACCCCTAACAGGGAAAAGCCAAAAGACAAACAACAACAACAACAGACTTCTGTGGAAGAGATGGACTTGCAATGACTGGCTGTTTTGCTGACTGCTGTTTTTTTTTATATTTTAAAGTAACAGTGTAACTATATGGGTTGAAGTTGCACTATTATGTGGCTTGGGAAGTGTGCAGTTTGGGACATTGGTTGTATTTTGCAGGTGGTTGTAGACAGAGATGCAGTGGTTGTTTTGTATGATCACAGAATAGTGCAGTCAGGGTGATTTCTTCTCACGTGCACTGTTGTGTGATCTCAGTATTGGTATATTTTAATTTCAGAGTGGAATGTAGATAGGCTTGTACTCTACCAAAAACACTGATTGGTTTTCTAGGGCTGGGAGTTGATGCATACTTTTTGATGCATTGGTTCACAAATGTTGTTGCAATTGATGAAGGGTCTGTGCCAGACACATATATATTCACCTACACTGTGATTTTGGTTCTCTTCATGACGTGGTCTAAAGGTATACCTGAGTGGTAAGTTAAGGGATAAAATTCTGAAATTTTCAAAGTTATGAAAAAGTAAGACGCTAATCACAAGCTGAGACCTTTGGCACAACTATCTTAGGGCAACATCTTTTTTAATGTGTAACTGTTAATTCTCTGTTAAGGGTAAATTTACTTTCAGTGAATGAGATAACCTTTTAGAAAAACAGCAGATGAAAAGGATTTCGCTAACATCTGACTAGTAAGCACACAAAATGCCCCTACATTTACATTTGATATCCCTAATAAAAATGTTACTTTTATACATAAATATATTCTTTAGCTTCTGCTTATGTTTTCTAAAGCAAAGCAAAATTAAACATCTTCCCTGATACCATAACCTTCTTACACATGAACACACACAAGTAGTTTAGTACACATTTTTTGTTACAATGTTTATTGGTAGCTAGTAGCAAGTCCTTCTTTTAGAGATTTTTGTCCTGAGTTTACTGTATTGCATCTGCCCAATATTTGACTAAGCACAAAGATAATATATGACTTCATCCTCATGATTACATGTAAAACTATATTCCAAAAGTTAAATGTAATGGACTTCTGTTTAAATTACTAACATTCTATGATAAATATTGTTTATATTGAAAGCAAATTAGATCTGCAGGTCATATAAACTCAGGTTAATCTATGCTGATCCATAAACTGAATGGAAGTTTGGCAGATTCAGACTCTGCAAACACACTTCTGAATCACATGAAACTATGCCTGTCTGAAACTTAACATTTGTAGGTGTTTTAAGGAAAAAATCCATTATAGCCATATGCCACCTGGTCCACTGCATAAACAAATGTGTAACTCTATGGTAACACTCCATTACCAAACTTATATTTGGTGCCAAGTGTATCTAACCACTTGCCTTCAGTCTGCAGATTAAGGGTCAGATTCCAAAAGGGATTACATTTGGGACAGTGCACTACCCAAAGCAATAAGTCCCTTCCTGATTCCAAAACAAAAGCTGCAGGACTCCTTCTGTTGTATAGGCAAATGTGGAATCCCACAGCCATAACCACAGTTACTAAATGGGAATTAGGTTCCATATGCCACAGACCTTTGAAATTTTGAATGCCAATAAAAAGTCTCAAGACATCAGAGCAGTCTATATAAGTCTATGGACTGTTTTGGTTTAGGCACAAATCCAGTTGTAGGTAGGTATCTGACCCTTTAGGTAGTACATAGTAGAAAGAGTAACATCTTGCAGTCCCTGTTCAAACTGACAGGTAGAACTACTGTCAGGCAGCAGAGGATTAAGATGGTATTGCCAAGGTCCATAAGCAAATGCTGTGCTGTATTGTATGATGAGTCCCGTTTGCACACAAATAATTTATCAATACCTCAATATTTTTAGAAAGTTATAAGTGCAATTTAATAACACAGCCCATATTATGCTATTTCTGTAGTTACAAATGTTCTAAACAATGCCTGATAGACTTTCTACTTATTAAGCATTCATTGCCAAGTCCCACATACAAGTCGCACTGTGGGAATGGCCAGCATTGAGGATTGTTGGCACCACCTGTACATCAGAACTCTTAATGCAGTCAGACTAAATGCTTGCAGTACTAGATGTTACATGCAGGTGGAACTGTTGAGATAGCTGGCTTTGGATATGTCTGCAAGTTGTTTGGTTAGGTTATGAAATACCACATTACAGCATGAAAGGAATGAGGATCATTAATGTGGAATATTAGTGAATCTCATTACCTCCTCTTGATGTGTTGAAGTTATACTATACATTTGCAGGGTTAGTATTGCATCAGGTAGCATTCAGAATACTCTGCTTCTAGTATGTATAGGTTTATAGGTTCAAAGGTAGATATTAGTCAAATAGTCATGAAGGCCATACAGGAGCCTAGCCCAGCCATGTAAATCAATGTAATGCTTCAGTGGAACTGACCACCTATGCAAGGATAGCTGCACAGGCTATCCCAAATTTGTATTTATGAAACTTCATGCAGGCATTGTGATTGACATTGAAAGTTTCTATGCTACTCCTGTGTTTGACATGTAAGGGAAGCATGTTTCAAAGGTGAGAAATGCATTGTGAAAGAAACCTTTCTCACCACTGATTCCTGTTAAAAGTTGATAGTGATAAAAGTCCTTGGTGTGGGCACTTAAAGCAGCATTCATTTTACAAAAGCAAAGAAGGTTTAATAGGGCAGGGTCTTTCATTACACAAAAGGATAAACACAAGTCACCACACAGAATTCTGTAGTTGATCAACTGCAGGCAGAGGGAAGATAGTCCAATCCAGGTAGCTGAAAGACAAAAGTATTGAGATTTTCAAGAGTCTTTAAGGTCTCTCATGCTGGGCAAAATATTTAGACAAGTGCCATGTTGAAAGGGACATTATAGTCAGTGATGGGTCTGAAAAGGGATGTTTATAGGGACTATGCTTTGTTTGATCTCGAGGAAATAGAAATGCTATTGAAGATTAATTTGGATAAGCAGAATGATTTGTGAATTATGGTGGACAAATAATGGCCACATGATGGTGTGTTGCCAATATAGGTGCCAAGGTCTCTGATAGTTGTGTTGGTTTGGGGTAGAATTGAATAATCTCTGTTTCCTAAATAGAGCCACATTGTATTTCTTTCCACTTGAGATTGCAGTGGCAGACCAGGAGATGACATTGTTAATCCCCTGTTGGAATTTCTGAGTATGCATAGTAGAGCTGATGATGATGTGGCAGTAACAGTAGGAGCTGACAGATAAAGTGTTCCCAGTTTGCAATCATCAGTAAACTTAGTCATATGCTTTGAACTTGGGGATGCTTATCAGAAAAATAAATGCCAAAAAGGCGAGAACCCTAGACTGATTTCTGTGGGATACCACTAGTGGAATGTTTACTTTTAGAGGAACCACCAAGTATGTTTGCTGCGTGAGTTCTTCCTGATAGTCACTTATCAATGCAGTGAACAGAATAAGAATTTATACTGAGTTGTGTCAGTTTATCCATAAGGACAATTTTAGGGATTGCTTATTAACTACCCAGTGGGCACATTATGGGTTTATGTTGAGTTATTTCAGATTATCAGTAGTGCCAGTGTTTGTGTGTGTGTGTGTGTGTGTGTGTGTGTGTGTGTGTGTGTGTGTGTGTGTGTGTGTGTGTGTGTAATAGCCATTGCCCATGTTTTCAATTATCTTTTCAAACAGGTTAACCAGGTTTAGGAACAGGATCTACCTTTGACAAAACCAAACTGATCAAGGTCTATGGTCTTTTGATATCTAAATTAATAAATGCATATATGATACCCTCCATATCCTTACATGTAATACTTGAAAGGCTAATAGATCTATAGTTACATGGATCAGTGGTGAAGTTATCTTTATGCAGTGGCATTACCAAGGTAAATTGTCAGGCTTGGGGATATAGCCTGTAGAGGGAGACTTAAACTGATAAGCTTATGGTGATATTTGGCCAGGTTGTCTTTGGTTCTGATAAGGAGGAAGCCTGGTATGTTATCAGAACCCATGGATGTAGCGCTCATATTTTTGGATAATGATAATAAGACTTAATTGAGGGTGATTCTAGTGGGGGCAGAGCTATAACTAGGATGGGGTGAAGTTGGGATTGATCCTGATGTAAGCTATTAGGCAGTGCAATTGGCAGGTGTCAATGCCATATGACTACAGTACCAGCATTCACTTTCAAAGCTGTGAGAATATTGTGGCTTCATAATTGAATGCAGCAGCTGTATTTTTAGCTATAGTTAGAAGCTTAGTGAGAAGCCTTTTCTTTTTTTTGTCCTCATGTCTGAGTTGAAAGAGTTCCACCAAAACACCTAGGTATATCTCTGGATGTGGAAATTATGAAATGACGGAGGAATAGGATGATGAGCAGGATGGAACAGTGGTGTGAATTTGGAGCTAAATTTATTCATGATTAGAGTATGTGGTGTTTTTATAAAGAAGCTTAAAGCATTGATGGGTATTATGTCTAAGCATCCTAATATACCTGAAAAATAATTTATGCTGGTCTTTAGTGGAGGTAACCAGCTTAAACATTTACTGTTTTTAATGGTACACACACACTTGAAATTCTTGCTAACCTGTCTCTGGCCTTTGGTGTGGTATAGGGATAGACCTTTATTATACATAGTATCAGTTTTTTCCTTTTAAGGTATAATTTGTTAATGTGAATGTTCTACTACAGGAGTAAAGGTCTGTTCTTAAATGCCCCACTATATCTGGAGCAGATAGGGATGCCCTTCTTTAACACATTTTTAAGTGTTAAATAAAAGTTTGAGGCGAAATTGACAGCTGTGACAACAGGTCTACATCCCAGGACTACTTCTGAACTTTTCTGTATCACCTATGAAAAGTCTCAGGTTCGATTTAAAGAAATCCCTAAAGACAGTGAGGTTTATAGGAGAGGGGCCACAGGTGTGGTCAAATGTAATTAGGGAGGTGGACATGGAAGGAAGGGTGCAAGCAAATTAAATATTGGTGATAGCAAGGTCAAGGGAATTAGATCATGAAGTGAAAAGGTTGACAATTTTGTTCAAGGGTGTTGGTGTTGTCAAAAATCTATGAATTTTTGATCATATTCATTACAAGTGAACTGTTAATGAGTTAAAGTTGCTGAGTAAAATGGTGTTAGGTTGAGTACAGAACACATTCTAGAATATGAGGGTAATATTCATGTTCCTGGGTGACATGGAACATTGTGTGTAGTTAAGTGTAAAAAAGGAAAATTTCATCTATATCTATTCTAATTTGGAATCATGAGGATTTTGCCTTGTAATGATATCATCCTGGATAAATATGGACAATACCCCGCAGTTTTCAATAACTCTGAAGAAGAGATAGGCATTAAGACCAGGTCTCAATACACTCAATATACTAAAACCATGTTTTGGAAAATATACAGATGTGACTGAGCTAGAACATCAGGAGGGCCACAGGTGTGGGAATATATTTGTTTAGACTCTTATTAGTGAGCAGTGCCACCATAATCTAGTGTGAATTAGAATTAACTATGTTAGGAGTCCTGACAAATGGGCTCTGCCTAGATAAAAGACATTATTTGGTAGCAAAAGTTTTAACAAGTAGTTGAAGTTCATAGGGAGAGAAAGGGGGCCATGCCTAGCAAAGTAGGACTGCATACCAGCCATCATCTCCCATGTTAACACATACTAAATCTCCTTAGAATGGTACCAACTATCCATCTAATTGCTAAATATTTTGTCTTTGAAATGAAGCATCATTCTTGGAGAGGACAGAATTTCAGTTCAAAACTTGTGTTTTCCCTGCTTTAGATGCCTCCCATAGTAAGTTTAATGGTGTCTTTCTGCATCTCCATCAGGGAGGAGCACCTAAGACTGCTAACTACCCATCAGCAAGCACCAGGTTATATATTCATACTCATGGGGCTGGACGGACCTAAGAGGTGTCATTGCATCCCGTATCCTGGTATCAGGCAGAAAGCTTTTCTTGTTCAGTCTAGTGAGGGTGGAGTCAGTGTGCCTAGTTACAATGTCACCAGTAGGCTATTACCATTGTGGTTATAGATATTGTGAGTCTTTGGGGATTTATGTTAACATCCCTGGTAACTCCTGGAGATTTTCTATGGAAGAGGTGTGGATGTATGCATGATGGGAAAGGGTAGCTGCAGCCTTCTGGTATCGTGCTGATGAGGCTTAGGTTGGGATGACTTAATTATCTCAATATAAGTTATGGTAGTGATGGTCTGTTATGCAGCACATGTGTGTGGCTTACTGACACTTGTCAGAAGTGAGAGATTAGCCTCCACCTGAATAAATACATCTTCCACAGACTGTATCTTTACTGGGTAGCAAAAAGGGTTTGTCAGTAAGCATGGAACAGTTGCTACATTATGTAAAAGCACCAGGTGCACTGAGGATGGCCAAAGAATGGGTTAGATCAGATTGAGGTCCAAGGTGGGCTAATGGGCTGATATGAAAATCAGTTCTAGCTGTATGCAGATAAGGTAGGTTAATGGGCTATTATGAGTAGTGTACTAGCTAGCACAAACACAGAAAGCTACTTTTAATTAGTTGAAGATACATATTTAAAACTCTTAGTTAAAAGAAATGTTACATTTCTGCAGTTGCAAGATAATACTTTAAGTTAAATGGAGTACTAAGTTTTACCTCGATATAGTACTGACTTGTCTACTATAACTTCCACTAATTAATTATGTGTATAACAGTCTATTGTCAGGTATAACTTCTACTAAAATCCAAAAAAACACATGCAGAGTAACAAGGCCAGTGGTAACTATAGTGCAGCAGTAAAGCCAATTAATTAGGGCACCTGCAAGGTGAATTATAATCAGAGGTGTAGCTAGCTTTTCTTACAGACTGTACAACTCCCTGATCAAACACCCCCCTCCACTCAATGTTGAAAACTACAAAAAAAAATGCAAGTTGAGCAGAAAAAAATAGTTCTTTACACTGTATCAGATCACTTACTACAAATTTTACAAGTGGTTTGCTACAGCTGCTACGGTGTAATACCAGCATTTAGAAATGAATGCCAATAGTGCTTCTGTCAAGCATGGAGTGCTTAAACTGCTGAAGGCCCAGTCCTAAGTGCAGTATCAGTACTGATTTCTGAATGCCAGTAATAGAATCTGTCTGATCGTCATCTTCCCTTCATGCCCCCAACACCTTGTATCTGAGGTGGTACCACCTTCAATCTACCCTAGCTACATCTCTGATTACAATGTTCTTATATTAGCAACTTAAAAGAAAGCAGTTAATTGAGTGCAAGGTAAGTAATGGTATCAATCATTCTGGAGAAATAGCAAGGCCAGTAGAAACAATTGATAATAGTGCAGTATCAAAGCTCAGTGCAAAAAGTTAGTAATCAAATAGCATCAACTTATTTATTAACGTAGCAGCTACCGAATAACCATAGCTGTGCGAAAAATGCAGCAGGCTATATGTAATAATTAATATGGAAGAACATGGAACAGAGAATTTATCTTTAATGGGGAAGTCAAGTATGTCTTGGAGTTAAGGTCAATAAAAACATAGTGATTACCTCTTAAGGGAGTCAACTATATTCTGAAGTCAAGGTAAATGAAAACAGGGCACTTACCTTTGGGAAGATTGATAGTTATGGGCAAGTTTATTTGTGATAATTTCCTGGGACATGTATAAATAACAATACTTGCAACTTTATGCAGGCCTGGCTAAAGTTGTTGGCCAATAGATATAGTGCAGGTAGCTCCTCTTCATGTCAACCTTCTTGTTTCAAGTTTTTAGTAATTTTTTATAGTTTGTTTGTGTCTTTTGGCTTTTCCCGGTTAGGGGTCGTCACAGCGGAACTCTGCTCCGCTAATGATTGGCAGTAGATTTGTACATACTGGCTTATCGGGCCTAACACACAACCTTCAATGAAGGAACGCCCATACACACATGTCGCTACACAGAAGACACTTTATCTGAGAATTGAATGGGCAACGTCTAACTGTGAGGCGACAATGCTACTGCAGCACCAACACTGCAGTACTAAAGAGGATAAATTTAATTGTGGCAAGCACCTGGCTGGTACATTTACATTTTGTATGTAGTCCTTACCTAGATAAAACAAAGTTTTGCAAACAATTTCCACTTCTGTCTTCTTCCTCTGTGATTAAGGCACAATAATGCACAGTTTATTTTATTTCAGTAGAACAGAGGTCTCAGCTACACAACAGTCCTTTAAAAATATTTGAAAAGTCCTTCAGAAATGTTCACAGTAGGCAAATGTAGTCACATACATAAAAACAGTAGGGCTACTACTAATCTATCTCAAAAAGCAGCAAGTCAATTCTGTTCTGCAAGAAAAAGCCAAACTGGTCCTAGAGCTCACTCAGGCTCTAAAGCCCTTACCTGGAAGCTGGGGTGTTTTACTTGAATTCTTTTTCATCTTCCATATTGATAAAGACAGGGGAATGCATATCTTGCAGTCATATCTCTCAACCTCTTACCTCAAGAAATCTAAAATAATGGAGGGATAAATGTCCAAAAAATAGGGACATATTTTTAATATTACCCATATAAACTTGAAAATTGCTAGGTTAACAGGATTTGTGTTAGCATGCATTTTCTATAAAGTCTGAAACTCAAATGTATTTCATTATTTAGTGACTTTAATTCTCAGTGATTTGCAAGAAAACCACAAATTTAATGAGGAGCAGACCAAAAAATATGAGGCAAAAATCTGGACATTCTGTGAAAATCTGGACTGTTCAGAGGTATGCTTACATCAGCTCAGGAGAAAAGAGCTGTCTCCCACCAAAAAAAAACAAAACCCTTTACTTTTCTCCTTGATTCTTTTTGTTACCTTCCTTTTCTACCTATGTACTTACTGCCCATTTCTGTTGCATGTCTGCTAACATATGGGACCAGATTCATTAACAGCTACAGAATAGCATGCTATTTGGTATTCATTAAGTGATTATACACAAAGTGTAGAACTGCCAAACAAAGGGAAATGGCAGGATATGCTAATGAAAGCATAAATAGCTGAAGTACATGCTAATTAACCAGCCCAACATTGCACTGCTGTTCAGAGAGCTATATACACCAAAACTCTTTGGAATACAACACAATGAGAAAAAAACATGTTAGGGGCTGCTGCTGCAATTATCATGCTGTATGTGCAAGAGGCCTTAAACCAGGGTGTTGTTGCCTTGGGCAAGACGAAAAGTGTTTAGACCATGTTTTGAGAAATACAGGGTGGACAGGGAAATACTGGAGGACATATGCAACCTCTGCCATCGCCAACCTCAGGCCCTGGGGAAATCATGAAGAACCCATCCCAGTGGAAACAAAGGTATGTTTAGCCTAACTTCTTCTAGCTACTGATACCTTCCAAAGACCCACAGGGATATATTAGGAGTGTCACAGGTGTCAGCCTCTAGAATTTTACATCAGTTTTTAAATGTAATGCTACTAAATGCAAGGAAGCATATCTGTTTCCCATGAACACTGCAGGCTAGAGCAAGGACCATGCAGGAATTATATGCAGTAGTGCACTTCCCTGAATTGTTGGGAGCCATAGGTTGCACACACATAGAAATAAAAGCTCCACCTAGTGAAAAGGGAATAAAGTACATCAACAGCAAAGTTTTTCACTCTATAAACTACAAGATTATCTGTAATATCCAAGGGATCATCTACAATGTCTGTGCAGCTATCTCAGGCAGTTTCCATGACTCACACAATGGCATACTTGTAGGCTGTACACCAGGTTTTCTAGGGGTGATATTCTTTAAGGACATCTAGTGGGGGATGAAAGTTATGTCCTGGAGCTCTGGCTCATGACACCCATGAGAAACCCATACAACCCTACTGAGCAAGGATATAATGAGGTCAAAATAGCAATATCATAGAACATGTGTTTGGTTCACTTGAATCAGGGTTCTGGTGTCAAAACACATCATGAGGTGCACTGCAGTATGACCTGGTCAACTCTGTTGGAATACTTATGGTTTGTGTGATGTTACACAGTATAATTCTCAGGAAACATCTTCAACATGGACAGCAAGGGACAGGACCTCACTTTTAAGGACTAAAGACAGGGCCAGCAACATCCACAGCAGGTACAGCCCACAGGTGCAGCTCTGGCTAAGAGGCAAAGGATAGCACACGCAATCACTTTCTGGGTCAAAGTCTAAGATCCCATGCACCTACAAATAGGAAACCTGATGCCTGTTAAACTCTTTCACCTTTACTTAACCATGTAATGGCTGTGTTCTAATAGCATCAGATAGGGACAGCCCCCAAGGACACATTCTTTTAATTGCAGTAATCACAAGGTGAATGTGAAAACTTTAAAGGAAAAATATTATATAACTGATCACTCTCATGTGGAAATATGTATATGGCTCTAAACACATTATGTCTTTGAGGTGTACAATTATGTTAGTAATATCTCCTCTGGAAGTTTTTTGCAGCATACAACTTTGTATTAGGAACGATAGTGTGCATAAGGCACTTCAATTGACCACTGTCTAAAGCATGAAACAGGTCAATTATACCCTCATTTAGACAACTATACCAAAAAACATGACTGAAGTACCTAATGTCGCCACTGCTGTAATGGCAATACTAACTGAAATAGGATTCAGTTCAACAATTACAGACACTATCATTCACAAATTAAGAAGAACAAGAAATCAACAAGTTTTGATCAGCAATGAATACTGATAAATCCAGTCATGTGAATAAGTAACCATTAACTATCCACTGTGTGAATCATATATGGAAACCTAACTCACAAAGACATTTACAAAGGGCAGGGCACAGTCATCATCATCATTTACACACAGTAGGGTGGGGTACAGTAAGAGGGCAGGGTTGAAACCATAGAAGAGATTATGTGCAAGTAAGAAATACAAGAATCTTCCAGAGTATACCATTTTCATGGCTAGCAACAACAGATGTGTAGCACTCAACAGTACTGTTTAGATAATTTGCATGTGTGTGAAGTGAAGTGGTATGGGTAAGTGACTTATTTTTTCAGTGCACATGTCTGCATGAACACAATCAAGCACTGTGTTAACACTACATCCTGGCATCTTGGACAGGTGTGAGTCATGCATGGTAGACTACTCCGTTCAGCATCATTGCCCCTGATTACGAGAAACATCTCTGCTGTGAGTTTCATTGCTACTTCCATGGGCCGGGCTAGAAGTCAGAGTGCTACCTGACTGTGGGTGATGTCTGTTGACAGGATGGCTGTGTGCTCAGTTCTGTGTGGCTGCATGCATCCAACATGTACATAGACAATTTAAATACATTAAGTGCTTACAATGACTGCACCCACGTTCAGACTCTCTCAATCCCCCAACAAAAAATAAAAGTATATTTAAAAGTCAATTATCAGCATAAATCTTATAACTCTTCTGTAATTAGAGATAACACATATATAACTGTATAATACATTGCCAGCATTAACAATAACAATTATAAATGTAGCATTAGAAAAGTAATACCAAACTGTTATAAGTGCCATATTCACAAATAAAAACATCAGAAATTCCTACATACTTACAATACAATAATCTGCAATAAGTGTGCAAACATGATATACAGATTAAAATAATTTGTCATGTAGCACACAGTAGCATAATTGTACAACAGCAGACATGACAATGTCTAAAGGAAGAGATGAAAGAAGAAAATTAAAATAATAAAGCTGTTTTTCAACAGTTACTAGACTTCACTTTTTAATGTTAACTAAAAAGCATTAGTTATGAAACAACAACACACCTTGACAATATAGCACTGTAGAAAATGCATAAATCTCCCAAAGTCTTGTTTTACTAGCAGAATCAAGCTGTGTGTTACAAAACAGTCTCCCCAGTATGACACAAGTGAACTAGCTGCACAAATACCTTTATACAGTGTAGAGTCAGCTCTGTGAGCACTGTGAGTATGTAAATGACGTGTGAAATCATTAGCATTCTTGAATACCAAAAGCTGCACTAAGTTTAGGGAATGCAAACATGGTGTAAGATCTTACATGATTTCATGCACATGCACTAGCAATGCAAGGATAAGCATTAAGTGTTCCCTGTTAATGCCTTTCAGGTATCTATGATGACTCTGACTGCAGCTTTTGCTGTTCACTCACTTTGATATACACCTATTGAGGGCATTTCAAGGAGAAGAGACTTAAAAAGTCTGAAAGTACAATGACTGATTTAGGAGACTGACAGCTCTAACATCCAAATGCTAGTTTTAATGACCAGTTACTTGCCCTTAATAAGAAATGCTGTTTTTCATATTAAAGGGAGTACTTTATGCACTGGTAAATATAACATATGGCAATAAAACAGAGAAAGAGTTGCTATTATGAAAGTATAGACAATGAAAAGAGGCAACAGACAGAATGAAAAGGCTACACCTGCAGTGTTTGCAGTCTTTGTTTAATCAAGCAGCAAAAAAGAAGGAAATAAATGGTGTAAAATTCACTAGTAACCGCCAAACATACACCACTGGAAAGATGAGTTCTTGGACAAACAGAAAAAACTTCTTTAATTCATAGGTAGGTACTAGGCTATTGGCCGTAGGGCCTATATAAGCCTACCCAAAGATACCCTGGCTTTCACCACCCAAGAAAATTATTTTCCTGTGCCACTGTCGAGCAGAGCCACAGAAGTGATCCCCGGAGTGAATTTCCTATCTCCCATCCAATCATAATGCACAGTCAAGCACAGAAATGTTTTCATCACACTTAGACTTCATCAGATTAAGAGAACATTAACATCCCCCTGCCTTTTATACTTCCTGTGGTTGTCACTAACCAATCAAGTAAAATACTTCATTAAACTCAGTTAATAAACCAAGTTAAAAAATTTCACATAGACAACCCTGTGCAATATACCAACTTATTTTTCAATATAATCATAAAATTCATGTACAAAATGTTAATAAAACAGTTAAAATACATTACAATACAAATAAAAAAAACTTTATATAAAAACAGTGTGTAAAAACACTTTCATTCTTAAGACTTGCACCCATGCCCCCATTTTGTACATGAATGTGCAATTTCATATAAGTATCATCCGTCTTCTCCTGTGATGCTTGCAACTGTTACAGTGCACTGTAGATAGTATAACTATCAGTATGAGGTTTAATGCCCAACACGTAAGACATGCGCATGTGTGTGTACATGTGTTTCTTTGTGTGTAACACTTGGTGCTGTATCCTTGTCTTTTGAGAATCAAACATTTAACTTTTTTCAAAAACTCCCTTATCCAAATTTTTACAGAAACATTCTGCATGAGACACACTGATGATGTCATTCTGACAAAAGAGCACCCTCTTCCTTTAACCCATTCAGGCCTATAGCATATTTTTCACTCTTCCTATTCACACCCATAGTTCCTTATGGCATCCAGACCTTTATTTGGATCTGGTTTCTTTAATTAAGTAATAAGTAACTCACCAGCCAATAATATACAGTACTAAAATGTGTAAGGAGTTATTAACAAAATGACATGAAGCTTGTTCATCTAGGATGTCCTGCTGTACAGAAAGTAATCACAGTTTTTCACTTATTCATAATTTCATATTTATTTTCATAGTGTCATAACTCAGAGCTCTGCATGTTATTGAGGGGTATACTGTCATCTGCCATATTGGAAGACAAAGAAATTGTCAATGTCCATTTATATCAAACTATACCTGAAGTATTGCTAATTGTTTGGTAGTGATTATGAAAATAAACAATATTTCCATATGTACTTAATATTTCAAAAAAAAAAAAAAATAATAAGTGACTTACAAACTGTTAAGTGACATCAGGTGAAACCTTAGATGTTGTTGAAGAAAACTGAACCTCTGTGGATATGTCTGGTAGGGTACATACTTAAGGGGGCATTGTGCTGAATGATAAGGTCTGATGAATGCTGAATACAGTAGAACAATAACCTACTATGCCTTAGATGCCATTCCTTTGTTTATAAGTTGCGCAAACATAGAATGATTTCCTCACTGCTGCAGACTTGTGATGGTCAATGGCCAGATTACTATCTAAGTGTATCCGCAAGTCCCTGACTACTGGGTTGACTCTCAGGGTGTGTTGTCAATATGATGGTTACCAAGTGTGGATGACTTCACAAAGAATATTATTATGCATTTCTTGGCATTTACTTCTAGACCATGGCTCTGGCACAAGTTATTTTTCTGTGTTGGCTCTTCCTGGAAAATATTAGTGTCAGTGGGGGATTCTATGATTGCTCTTAATTTGCAATCATCTGCACATTTAGTCAGCCAGAGGCCCTTGTCATTGACCTTAACTTCAGAGAAGTAAATGACAAGAAGAAATGGCTGGTGTCATCACTTCATAGCTGCTGTATGTCTCAGTTTTGCTCCTTATTTTCCTGTGGCATTGTCTGCTGATAATGTGCTGAATAAATGTTGTAAGTAAATAGGCAGGTGTTTCGATTCTATCACTGCTTCAATACTGTGACAATGATTACAGTCATATACTGTTGGCTACCTCACAATCACCTTTATGTATACTTCTAATCATGAGACTGAATTGCATTGGCACTCTGTGACACTGGCAAATTCAAGATTCCCCAAAGAAAATAACTGCTTGATCACACAATGACTAAATACTGCTAACATACCTGTTACATTTGGAGTGCACATTCTCCTGTGTTGTATGACTTTGAGAGTATACTTTGTATATTATGTAACAACAAATGTAAGATGTTTGAGTCCAGCTGTGAGTGTGCTTTTCACCCTCATACTGTGTATACTATTCTGCAAAGACATATATGCTTTGAACATTTTTTAGTATAAACATCCAGCCAATAAACAATGGTGATGTCATCCATTTACCAGTGCACTGCCTCAGTTGCATGTCAACACTGTCATGTTGCACTTGTGATTCAGGCAATGATGTTTCAATTGTGATCTTGTGTAGTTATTTTAAATCTATCCATAACTGGTCAAACTACATTGTGCCAGTGTTATTGTGACTGTATGTGTCACTAACACTGTTATCAAGCACATTTTCCTTAAACACATGTAGATTTTGATCCTTCTTACTAAAATCTTGGACAATTTTCTCTCATAGCAATAATTTTGTTTAGAGTAATGATGGCATTTGATTACATTTTCCTTACATAACATATATAGGAAGTGTTATTCTCTGGCACAAGGGAATGAGACAACATGCTGAATGTTATTGACATACTACAGCAATTACAGGCACACATATCCTTTGTAGGAATAACATGATTTAATGCTTTCACAATGAAATATCTCACAATTGTACTGACATTTCTACCATGGTGCATTCATCCTGCAAAATATCATGTATTGTCTACTGTCAAATGCTCATGTGTTCAACTTCCACATTCAATGTCTGTTAGCATTATTCCTTATACTGAAATGCATGAATTGCATCTACCACAGTTATAATATGCCCATTTCCAGTGTGAGAGTCCTCCACCATCCCTTTAATCTCAAATTGTTTACCACACATACATGTGATGCAATAAGTTAGTATAGATGGATTGTCATAATAATTTAAAGACTTCCACTGTGGCCATTTGTGGTTCATCCAGATGTTATTAGTCAGGAGAGTGACATAGCTTGCTGTTCAATTCCTAACAGGGGCAACATTATATGAACATACTGATGCTACATAAATACTACTGCATCTAGTTATTCATATCCATTTTATGTTAGACAATGATATGTCATCACAGGTTGTGATTGCATGGCAGTAAAATGTTTATTAGGGGCATGTGTTGTGAATGCTGCTGTGGCATGTGCATTCAGTACTGGCTTGTGCAGCATACCTACACAAATAGACTGTGGATCAGTTCTTGACAGTATGTGTCCTACATGATGGAAAAATCTTCCTTGTCAAAGAAGCAGTAATATTGTAATACTCAGTGTTGTGTGCACAGTAACGTGTAGCTCCTTTCCAGCATTGTGAATAAATCCAATTATTCATGTTATATTCATACCTCTTGTCTGAATGCACACACTCAATTCAGTTATTTCTGACAAACTCCATTGCTATCTGATGTGGCACATGCAGTCAATACAGAATTCTGGAGAGAGCCTTGTATAATAAAACAGGGGTTTGAATCTGTTCACATCAGTCTGTCAGACAAATTTGATTGGGAACAGTGGCTTATGCAGATGATTTTAATGGTACACTCAAAGACTAACCTTTTTCAGGAATTTTCCTACCAGGTATGTCATCAATACACCTTATATAGTAGGGAAGTGCCATAAGCACTTCAAAGGATTTAGTCATTACATGACCAATACCAGTATTTCTGTAACAGCCATGATTGTTATGCATCTCTCTGATATCTGTTTGGGCATGTGTTAGAAAATGACATAATGCAAATGTTTTTTATGTCATTCATTGTCCACATGCGTTACCTAGTCACAAGATAATTATGCTCTGTATTGCATGTCTTCCTCAGGATATGTCTTTAGTACTGCAAGTCTTTTAGTCACACTATACAGCTTAATGGCAGATGAGTGATTCCATAAACATTTCTTACTGTATGGCATGCTACCAGACCATCAGAAACTGTGACTGGTCCTCTGTTAGACACTTTCTATTGTGTTCCTGCAGTTATTTTACTGTTCACTGTAATTCCATGTGAGCATGCCCGTTATTACTATGACAGACATGTTTGTACATCAACAATGGCAAACCTGGACTCCTGTCATGTCATCCACTCCGTCTTGTTATTTGTCACTTATGTATGTTGTTTATTAGATTAGCATTTAGCATTTACATAACTATACTACACTTTCTTGTCTATTACATGCTCATAGGTGGTGAACAGCTTCCATTTTGGTGCCAGTGTTCTTTGCATTTCTAATGTACCTGACATTACAGCTGTAAAGCCCTTTTGTTCTTTTGTATACACACTGAGATGGATATTATAGTGGTGCTGCCAGCATGCATAAATAAATTCCCCATATATAAATCTCATATGCAATAGCTGCATTCTTTGCATTCATCCCATAAAATGTATTTTGCCCTTGCTAACTGTTATTTCAAGTCAGCATTTAATTAACAAGTATATCACATTTTCACTCCCCTTTGTCACACTGCAGCTTTATGTCCCTACCATATCCTTTATTAGCATATCTATTTTTATTTGTATGCATAACTGCGGGATCGTCACTGACATTAATTAATACAGTACATCAGTATTGACAGATTTATGTCAGACATGCTTTTTGTATACTTTTATCACATTTGACTGCAGTATACGAGTACATTTTAAACATTTCCCATCTTCAACATTAATTTTTCTTTATAGTATAATTTAGTGTAACAACTCCACCATTTCACTTCCACTCACTCTGTATTGTTTCCCTGTACTTGCTCTTACTATGTCAGGGCTACAGTGAATGCTCATATCTGAGCATCGCCTATATGCGAGATGTTTTGTTTACATTCTGTACTCGTTCTCTACTCATGCTTACATGCAAACTGCGGTGGTGGTGCTGCGGTAGCGTTGTCACCTCACAGTAAGACATTGTCCTGTTCGATTCTCAGCTAAAGTGTCTTCTGTGTGGAGACATGCGTGAATGGGCATACCTTCGTTGAAGGTTGAGCGTCAGGGCTGGCAACTCGGCAAGTAAAAAAAATCTACTGCCAATCATTACCGGACCGGAGTTCTGCTGTGGCAACCCCTAACCAGGAAAAGATGAAAGACACAACAACTCATGCTTACATGCACCTTTCCATGGCCACAAACACTACTGCTGGCTATGAAAAGGTGCTTGCAAACAAGTAGGGACGATGAGCAGCATGCATATATGTTTAGTGCTGCTACGTGTCACACTAACATGCTTATATATTGTAAGCATAATGAAGTTCATATATCATTGTTAATGAATCCCAGGGACAGTGTCATACTGGGGTTAGAGGTGTAAGTAAGCAACATGTCAGCATTGTACAGTGGCATAGGCTTTCTACAATGGAACCCAATTTAAATGAAATCAGGAATCAAAGTCTTTTCAGTGTTCTCAACCATGACAGGTGTTTGGCTAACTGAATTCTAGTTCCTGTGGCTGTTCAACATCCTATCAGTTGCTCAGTGTATTACTTTCACTAGTTCACTAGTCCTCGAGAACAACTCCAGTTTCCAGGGTTCTTTCATATGCTAGATCTATCATATCCTCATTGGTGTCCATTATATGAGAGTAACATTTTTTTTTATGAATTTGGAAGCATTGTTGAACTATGACAGCCAGACACTGCTCACAGCAATAAACATACAGCAAGCTAAACAAATATATGTGAATAGTCTGTTTTCAGTGCAGGAAAGAAAAAGCACAGTGACTCTTTCAATTTCCAACTCACATCCACTATCAGTCAAGAATAAAATCTTCAGACAAAAGTCAAGGTGTGCAAGGCAATCCACACTTATAATGTGATCAGATTTAACTGACTATACTACATTCATTGTTACTAAATTGCTTAACTGTTTTGGCACTCACATTCTTGCAATGGATTTTGAACAATAAAGATGTGGATGAAGGGTAAAGGTGACATGCAGCATAACCCACATTAACTGGTTAGGAGAGGATCAGATTTTTGGAAATCAGTTATTAAAATGAAAAAATGCAAATATGAGACACCAAATATTATTATGCAACACTTCCACATGTTTTATCACAACATATGACAATTTATCCAGTAAACGGCAAATACCCCAGATAAGTATCAGGTCAGGTGAAGAGGGTATCTGCCATCTACAGTAGACAGTCACTTTATTAAAGTGTCGTTAGATTATTGCCTGTACAACAAGAAGACGTCATTGATTAGTTTCTAGGTGATATCTTTCCAGCACAATTACTTCGACTGCTTCTTCAATGGACGCTAAAGCCTTTGTCACAATTATAACGGCAAAGATGGTTCAATTTGTTTTCTCAATGGATAATGACTGGAGGCATAAATTCAATCAATTTCATACACATACACTTAAGAATATAAGTTGCAGACTGAGTTTTATTTCAAACCTGAATACAATGTTTATAGTACAATTGTATGGGTATAATGTCAGGTATTTCTTCACCAAACTTAGTACAAGTTCTACTGGCACCTGGTATAATTTTATGGATGAAAGCAAGGATTAAGTAATAATTGTGCCAGATGTCAACGTGGGCAGATATAAATCTTCCTTAGGGGTTGAAATGCAATGTTGTTGACCAGCAATTAGTCAAATCAGAGCATTAGATGGTAAAGAGAGCTGATGGTCTGAAACAAACACACACACACACACACACACACACACACACACACACACACACACACAACGCACACGCATGCACACACACACACACGCGCGCGCGCGTGCGCACACACACACACACACACACACACACACATGCATGCACAGAATAACACACACACACACACACAAAGCAGAACTTTGAAGAAGTTATTGTAGAGAGTATCTGCTTTGTAGTGGGAACAAATGGCAGGAAGGTGCTTGATCATGCAATTTGACAGGAATCCCGTTAGAGGAGACAGACTTTGTAATTTTAGCGGGCTATGAAAAAGATGATATACCAATAAAACAGATCCAGTTAGAGTACCTAAATGCCTGTGTAAAAGACTTTCTTCAACAAGTCTTCCATTTAGCAATGGATAAGACACCATACCACATTTGAATTCCAATTGTTCTAGAAGCATATTAACTTTTATGATTAGGGACAGGACTGGATTATGTAGATCAGGTATAGTGGTGTCAACTTTGCCATGTGTAATAGTGGAATGTCTTGTTCAAGCCCAGCTTTAAGGCAAGAGAAGAGGGTGAAGGTTCTCATTTGAGGTGGTATAGGAAACAGAAACTGACAGGAAACCCTCAACTATTAATCCAAGGACTGGCAAAGAGAGCTTGTCTGATGGAAAACATGATTCTGAGTGGTGCCTACAACAAGAGAATCACATAAAAAATGCAGCCGTTGAAACACTTGTATAGTACAACTCCATTTCAGGAAAGAGAGTGCCTAAGAGCTTTAAAACTATTGTGAGGCTTATCTCCATGCTAGATGTATTTGCAAAAATGAAAGCTGAATGTACTAAATCAGTCTCAGTCAAACACCTCAGCCACATGCACAGCAGGTCGGCCAATCATGCATAGCTGCCATCTTTACAACATTAACTCTAAACATGAAAGAAAGGGAGGCTGGGAGGGAGGGAGGGAGAAGGAGCATAACATATGTTTAAGAATTTTGTCACTTGAGGCTTTCACTTTATCAAGTGGAGTTTGCTTAATGGTTGTATAACTATCATGCACTAGGATCTTCAGCTATGTAAGTTTAGCTGGAGACATCATCAATTTGTTATTTGAGGGCAGGAAATATTCATCAATGACTTGGAGAATTTGGTTGATTGGAGTTAAAAAAGTACTAAAAGACTAATATTTTAAATGAAATTCCAACATGACAGAAGAAAGGATTACAAGGTGAAAATGAAAAGGAAATGGGCTAGATGAATCCTTGCCTTGTACCATTACTAAGATGGAATGTGGACAGAACTGTGCTGACTTCAAAGAGAACTATAATAGATACATGCAGACTTAGTAGAGAAGAAAACTTCTTATGTTAGAGTGACAAAGAAAAAGGCCCAGTTCTCACATTCAGAAGAGTTCTCACTTTTGAGAATGACCATTACCCAAGTTCTACAACATTTAAAGTAAATATACTTAGTAGAGCAGATTTGGCCAGATGGGTTATGTCCCTTCACTAATCCCATCTGTTGTTTACTCGGGAAGGAATACTGTATCCTTTCCTCATTATGTTGTCATGATCTTGGCTAGACTCTTAGATTTCATATCTATGTACAAGACTGTGTGCATGTCTCATCTTCAAAACGTTCATTCCCAGGGTTTGAATGATGGAGTTAATAACAGTTTATTGCAGTTGTAGCTGTTAAGATTAATCATTAAGGAGGCTTTGTGAAACTGGAGGAGGAGGAAAGCTATAACATTACAATGCACTTTTCACTCTTTGGAGCTGATACTGCCTGGAATATTACCCCCTCACACACACACACACACACACACACACACACACACACACACACACACACACACACACTCACACACACACACACACACACACACACACACACACACACACACACACACACACACACACACACCTATCCTACCAATTCCCTAATTAGCCCCCTAAAGTGACCACCTAGGTATACACACACACACACACACACACACACACACACACACACACACACACACACACACACACACACACACACACACACACATACACACACACACACACACACACACACACACACACACACACACACACACACACACACACACACACACACACATACATGCAGGCACACCTACCCCAAAACTGCCTAGCTGCTAAACTTCCCTGCATTTACCCCTAACATGATCTCATCCATTGAAAGTAATGAGTGAATACGACTTTTTGGATGAGTTAATTACCATGCTTTGTAGTAAAGATTTATGCAGTTGAGTAGCTCCATGAATCACTAGTAAAGCAATTGCTGCAGGAATTTTCAGGGGAATAGAACAGGGCTAATTACCCATGTGCCACTCTCCCAGAATGCATTATTAACATTTGTTGTAGGTCAGAGAGACAACCCACCAAGGTATTGCAGCTCTTTGAGGTAAGCACTTTGATAGGGCTGTATAAAAATTAGAAAGTTATTGCCAGCAATGGCTCCATACGGTGCAGAATGGGAAAAGGGGAATACACTGGTAGCAATCTTTTTAAATCCTGGCCAATACTTCACTTGTATAATTATGGACAAAATCTTATATGTTCCTTTGCCTGAATAACAATTCACTATTAAAATGAAAAAAAAAAGAAAGAAAAACTGAAAACCACTGCATTTAATTTAACATTTCAGATCTTGCACTTGTTCTCATTAGTGGGAATAACAGATGAGATCATGAATGAATTCTTGGCTTGAATTTACTGATAGAAGTATAAAATCACAGTCTGGGAATTAACAAAATGTGTGCTTCAGCCTTACATGCTGCAATTCATTATTTATGCACCATTTTTTTCAGCACATCTACAATGCTTTATAGTAAATAATAACTTTGTGGTATTGTTATCAATTTGAAATGTTCAAATTGCACTTGCATATCTAAGAAAACAAAATATTGAAATTTTCTAACACTGAATGCCACTTAAAGATTTTTAGCTTAGCAAGGATAATGCATTTTTTAATCTTATTAGAATTTCAACTAAAAGTCAAATATGGTATCAGATATTTTACATTCTTAAAATATGACTGAGCAGCATTTAAAACCATGTCAGAAATTAAAATATTACTGGATACAACTGATTCAAGAAAAACAAAACTGATGATAATTGTATAGGTAGAATGTTATATCATGAAATACAATAAATTATTTAGGAAAATAAAAAAATGCATTATCACAAATGTACATAATTCTATTTGTCTAACAATGCAAACAGATTAAGACAAAATGTATAAATAATAGATACCTTTGCATCTTATTCTAATAATAGTAATTTAATTTTCATAAATATAAATGGATATCTTTGGTAATTCTGAAAAGTAGGTCTAATAGATTCTGCCCTAGTTGTTACTCTTTATTTTGTAAGCAACAGCTAAGCGGCATCATAGAAGCACTGATTAATGCTTATTAATATATGGGAGCCCAGAATGTTAAATGAGTACTGATGCTTAGTCAGTTGGAATTTATATCACCACAATGCTTCAGTAAATGAAACATTGACCAAAAAATGTTAAACCTTACAGTTATGAAAATGTATTGCCAGTTAGTCCTGATCAGCATATTAGCTCCCAAATAATGCCTACTGCTTTCATTAAATACTTCTTCAGTTCTGTAAGAAATGCCCTGTATAAAACTTTTCACACACACACACACAACAAAACTTCAAAATAAAGCTGATTTTTTTAATTGAAACTAATATTATGATGTTATCTGTATCATTACAATCAGAGTAATCAGTCTGATTCATGTAACGTTATAAGGAATTTGATATGGCAGTTCTAATTGACAATTTAATTTTATAAAGTCAGATGAAATTAAATTAGCTGTTATTTTATTAAATGATGTGCCTTTTATATCATGCAACCATGATGTGTCAGGGTCCCTGATATTTATCCGAACTTTTTAAAGTTCGAATGTCATATGGTCGACACCATATGATCGAACTTGAAAAACTTTGAAGGTGAAAAGCAATGGCTCTGTACGGTACAGAATGGGAAAATTTCCCTTTTATGAACTGAAGTGCCATCTCAGAGATGGTATATTTAAAGTAGGGTGTGTGTGGGGGGTGCAGGGGGGGCTTGACCCTGCTCAGAGCATTGAGGTAAGTTTTTTTAATTTTTTTATTATATTTTTGATATTTCAAACTTTGCTCATATGTTGTCAAACATATTTGTGTATTAGAGCAGGTCGACTTGGGTACAAGGATTGGACCTGTCTGATTTTCTTGAATTTTTAGAGCTCAAGTGGCAAATAAGGTCAAATGCATGTGTGCCACCTGGGCTCAATGATACAGTTTATATTAGTTCTATGTTAAAACTAAAAGCTGTTTTTTATGTAATGTTTTTAACATATGCTCTATTTTTGGGGATCAATGGATCAATAATTCAGTTGTATTATTTTAGTGGGGTGGTACTTTTTTAGCATGGAATGATATATTTTTCTAACAGGAAATGACATACCTTTTAGCAGGAAATGACATTTTTTAGCAGGAAATGGCATCTTACTTGTTCGACTAATTATTGAATTGGGCAGGCTATTTAAATCAGCATTATGTGTGTCATGTAGTTCTGAAGAAGTTAATTTTATGTACTTTTGAAAAAAGCGCTAAACTCTTATCGTGGTGGAATATAGCTGTTGGATCTTTACTTTTGGTGCAGTGCTCTTGGTTATTTACTCCATTCAGCTTTTTCTAGGTTTGCATATTTTTGTTTTTCTTAGTTTGTGTTTGCCATGGATGGGAGGTGAAGACCCTAGCCGTACTGGTGATATCGATTTTAATGCTTTATTGCAATCTCCGACATTGCTTACTTCTTCTTTTGCCCTACTGTCCACCAAGGTTGATTCTCTTATGAATCAACAAGGGTTAGTTCACTCTCATGACCTTAATTATTTGCAACCAGAAAGACCTGACAATTCTTTAATTACACCTGCACAAAGGATTATGTGTTCTAATGTTTGTCTCAATGACAAAGGCTGTGGAGCTACCAACAACGGTAACAGTAACGCTACTGGATCAGGTTCGTCGCTGGGTGTGGGTGACAATGTCATGCCTTCATTTTCTGTTGATGACTGGCTTAGAAATTATACTGGGCTTCGTGGCTGTAATGTCAATGTTATCAACAGTTGTGGGAACCTGGACAACCAGTTCCGTTGCTTTAAGGAATGTTTATGGAAGTACGAAAAGTTACAGTTGGAAAATGAATACTTCAACAAGTGTTTAAGAAGGGAGCAGATCCCTAAGGGTTTAAGGACATCGAAATACCCGACTGGTTTGGTGAGAGATTCACAACTGCATAAGGGTCTCAAAACGTTTTTCAACAGGCAAGGGTGTGAGTTACTTAATATTTTCATTAGTGACAACAGGAAAATGGCTGGTATACCTCAAAGACATTAACAGACTTGATCATGAAATTAAAAGGGACTTGCTTTTTGAGCACAGAATGATTGAATTTAATAATTTATTTAAAAATGTGGAAATTGATTTGGAACAGTTTAAAAACAAGAAACAGAAAAAATTGTCAAGAGATAAAACTGATTATGAAGCAGGCAGGGCTTATCCAGATCCACCTGAAGGGCAACAAGCTAGGTTGTCTGATAGGCAGGATAATTGTGATGTTATTAATGATGAGGATGATGGGGTTAATTCTGAGCATAACATCCCTTTAGAACCACTCCCTCTGAGGAGATCTCAGTGGTTAATGAACTGGAGGGGGGGATGCAAGGCAATGTGAACTATGGACAATCAAACTACCAGAATCAGTGGGGGGGGGGGCACAATAACAGCAACATTGGAGATGAGTGATGTCAATGTTTGCAACATTATTTCCAACTTTGGTAATGATTTTAAGGTGTTCAATTACAGTAAAACCAATGTAACTGTTGAATGGGCAGGATTGTTTTTGAAAGGGCTTAATTTTGTGCCAACGTGTAAAACTGACATTGTCAATACTATTTTACAGTTCAAAATCTACGTTAGGAAGCTTAACTTGGCTCTTTTCTTTTCACAGGGGGGTGACCCTATTACTAATCTCTTGGTCAATGCTAGCCCGTTTATCAGATCAAGTACACTCATTCCACCTATGCACCCGTTAGTGGAAGTGTTTGAATCTTTTTGTGAGAGACAATTTAGAAAAACAATCTCTCACAGGAATCATTATGCGGAACAGGATGGGACTGGCAATTTGACTAAAAAGGAAAAAAGGCTATTACATGATATATTAGAGAACAGTGACATCCAGATTATGAAGCCTGATAAGGGGGGAGGACTAGTTATTATGGATGCTAGTGACTACAACAGCAGGATGATTGACCTGCTGTACAGTGATACCTATACTGAGTCTCCATTAATGAGCTTAACATAGCTTATAGACGTATTGATTTAGATCTAGGACAACTGTTATTAAATTAACAAATCACATTGGAGACCTTTAGATTCCTAGAGATAAAACATCCTAGGATTCCGACCATTTTTGGAATCCCAAAATCCACAAGAGTATCCTTAATCCCCCCCTCCGGCCAATTGTGGATGCAAAAGCATCAAAACTTTTAGTTTGGCCAAGTTCGTTGACTGTTCAGTTAAACATGTGTTGGATGATAGGGACCTAATTATTAAAGACTCATTGGATTTCCTGTCCAAGATTAAACATGAAATGTACAACAAATGTCTTATATTGGTCACCATTTGATGTGAGGGACCTCTTTTCTGTAATACTCTATGATGTAGGTATTGAATGGTTCTATGATTATTTATTTAAACAGAACTCATTGAATCATGATACCATTCTTACCATCAGATCCTGTATGGAGATGGTTCTGGACAATAACTTCATATCCTTTGAGGGGCAAATATTCAAGCAAGTGCAAGGGGTGGCTATGGGCGCCTGTTGTGCACCGTCATTTGCCAACATAGTACTTGCCCAGTGGGAGGACCTGTATATTGTGAACTCAGAGTTCAAGGACATGTAGGTACTGTATAGGCAGTACCTTGATGATTTGGGCTTATTTTGGCATGGTAGTGAAGACGATTTGGATAAATGTTTTACTTATATTAACAACAACACCACTTTTCTGAAGTTCACCATGACCAAGGACCATGATATTTTGAACTACCTTGACATGACCATCAGGAAGTATTATTCCAAGGGGAGATTCACCTCACATCTTTATAGGAAACCCACGTACTCCAACTCTCTTTTGCACTTTGAGAGTTGGCACCCCTTGCACCAGAAGAAATCCCTTGTGAAGGGATAATGTGTTAGATTGGCCAGAATAGTATCTGAGGATATTGATTTTCTTAGAGAGTGCGACCTCCTACTGGGTATGTTACAGAAAATCGGTTACCCCCTTCAATTTGTTAAGAACATAATAGGTGAGATCCAACAAAAAAGAAATAGTGGGGTTTATAGAACATTATTGGACAACCCTCTGGATTTAACCAGGCCCCTAGCAACTAAGAGAATGAACAACTATAGCAGGGCATTAGTGTTACCTTTCACTACTGATTTTTTTGACATCAAAAGCATCATTTTTGATTGCTGGAATATGTTTCGTATTGATGAGAATATCATTAATAAACTAGGTGAAAAACCCCTGGTGGTGTACAAAAAGTGTACATCTTTTAAAGGTTTAGTTGAAAGAAAAAAAGGTGGCATCTGGACTAGGTGGTACTTTCAAATGTGGAAGATGCACCCAATGTTCTTTTGTGATTGATGCCGAATTTATTAAACTTAGGAATTTTGGTAAAATCACTACACATAAAAAGTACTATTGTTACACCAAGGGGGTTGTATATGTTGCATCCTGTACAGGTTGCGACTGTTACTATGAGGGTAAGACTGTCTGAGCTTTAAGATAATGGATCTATCAACACAGTTATGATATTAACAAACATAGGGAGACCAAACACCTTATTTAAGCATATTAAATTATATTCCACACACTGTTTCAAGTTTTTTGTATTAAAGCAGGTCGACTTGGGTACAAGGGGTGGACCTTTCAATAATTTTCTTGAATTTTTAGAGCTCAAGTGGCAAATAAGGTTAAATGCATGTGTGCCACCTGGGCTCAATGATAAAATTTCTATTAGTTCTATGTTAAAACTAAAAGCTGTTTTTTTATGTAATGTTTTTAACATATACTCTATTTTTGGGGGATCAATGGATCAATAATTCACTTGTATTATTTTAGTGGGGTGGTACTTTTTTTGCATGGAATGATATCTTTTTCTAACAGGAAATGACATACTTTTTTAGCAAGAAATGACATTTTTTAGCAGAAATTACATCTTTCTTGTTTGACTAATTGTTGAGTAGGGCAGGCTATTTAAATCAGCATTATGTGTGTCAAGTGTTCTGAAGAAGTCACTTTTATGTACTTTTGATGAAAGCACTAAACTCTTATCGTGGTGGAATAAAACTGTTGGATTTTTATTTTTGGTACAGTGCTCTTGGTTATTTACTCCATTCAGCTTTTTCTGGGTTTGGATATTTTCATTTTTCTTAAACATATGAGGTTTGAAGTTTTGAAACTTTGAATATATAATGTAGACCCATGTGTCAGTCTTTACTATAATTTCTGATATATTTTTCAACTTTGTATATATAATCTGTTTTAATACTTTGAAAAAAATAATTGATCTTCTGAATTTAGTTTACATCTACGTATGATGTCATCTACTGAAATAATTATTTTTCCTGTTAAACATTTAAAGCAATAAGGAATATACCATTAAGTCTTAGTTTATATATACTGTTACATTACAGACATATCTAAATCCTGATGTCAAAGTAACTGGAGGCATGAAAAAATGATGTTGCATATTTATATATGACATTTTTTGGAGGAGTTCAACGAAGCACTTATAACTTTCTTTAAAATTGTAGGGAAAAAGATATAAACATATTAATGACTGCTTAATATCCACAACAGTTTTGTTATATATAAGATTTAAACATTGATTTTTTATTTTAAATATCTATCATTGTATAAAATGATGTGAATTTCTTTCCACTTTGCTGACTATGTCATATCTCTAAAGTTAACTATCACTTTAAAAATAGATGCCATAGAATAGGATTCAGTATGCAAGAATCTTACTCCTCCATTTTCCCATGTTCAAAGAAAGTTAAAGAAAGTCCTAGGCTTATCTGTATGTCAAAGGAATGTTGCAGACAGTTTATTTCATTCTTTAGTATTAAATTTACTTGTCCTTAAAGAAGTATTTGAATATAATACTTTTTTTAAAGGTGACTACGATTTCTTGGAAACATTTACCATACTTCAATAACTATCCCTCATGTTCCTGGGGCTTTCTTTTCTTTCATGTTTTAAGCTGTTCACTTGTTTCTAAATTAGTAATAGGCTTTGAGCTATGTTTACTGTTCACACTCGACAGTGTATTTGTTGGAAACTAGACATCTTACATTTCTTGTTTGTTGATATTTTGATGGATGGCTGGATCTTTTAAATATTAAGCAAATATCATCAATGACTATAATGCTTCTATTGCTTCCTGGAATTTGAATGCACTTTGATTTCATATAGATAAAATCTTAGGTCTAGTTGTGAGACAGTGCAAGTCCTAAGGGATTAAGGAATATGACTACAGTTTCACTTGTTTAAACCTATTGCTATTTTCTTCTTCTTCTTCTTTCAGCTGCTCCCGTTAGGGGTCGCCACAGCGGATCATCTGTTACCATTTCTTCCTGTCCTCTGCATCTTGCTCTGTCACACCAACCACCTGCATGTCCTCTCTCACCACATCCATAAACCTTATCTTAGGCCTTCCTCTTTTCCTGTTACCTGGTAGCTTCATCCTTAGCATCTTTTTCCCAATATACTCTGCATCCCTCCTCAGCACATGTCCAAACCAACGTAATCTTGCCTATCTGGCTTTGTCTCCAAACCTTCCAACCTGGGCTGACCCTCTAATATAATTATTCCTTCTCCTGTCCACCCTTGTCACACCCAGTGCAAATCGTAACATCTTTAACTCTGCCACATCCAGCTCTGACTCCTGCCTTTTTGTCAATGCCACTGTCTCCAACCCATATAACATAGCTGGTCTCACTACCCTCTTGTAGACCTTCCCTTTCATTCTTACTGGTACTCGTCTGTCACAAATCACTCCTGACACTCTTCTCCACCCATTCCATCCTGCCTGTACTCTCTTCTTCACCTCTCTTCCACACTCACCATTACTCTAAACTGCTGATCCCAAGTATTTAAACTCATCCACCTTCACCACCTTTACTCCCTGCATCCTCACCATTCCTCTATCCTCCTTCTCATTCACACACATATATTCTGTCTTAGTCCTGCTAACCTTCATTCCTCTTCTCTCTAGAGCATATCTCCATCTCTCCAGGGTCTCCTCCACCTGTTCCTTACTCTCACTACAGATCACAATGTCATCTGCAAACATCGTAGTCCACAGGGACTCCTCTCTGATCTTGTCTGTCAACCTGTCCATCACCATTGCAAATAAGAAAGGGCTCAGAGCTGATCCTTGATGAAATCCCACCTCCACCTTAAGTGCATCGCTCCCACCGCAGACCTCACTGCTGTCACACTACCCTTGTACATATCCTGTACCACTCTTACATACTTCTCTGACACTCCCGACTTCCTCATACAATACCACAACTCCTCTCTAGGCACCGTCATATGCTTTCTCTAAGTCCACAAAGACACAATGCAACTCCTTCTGACCTTCTGTGTACTTCTCCATCAACACTCTCAGAGCAAACATTGCATCTGTAGTGCTCTTTCCTGGCATGAAACCATACTGCTGATCACTAATCATCACCTCCCTTCTTAACCTAGCTTCCACTACTCTTTCCCATAACTTCATGCTGTGACTGATCAGTTTAATCCCTCTGTAGTTACTACAGCTCTGCACATCACCCTTATTCTTAAAAATCGGTACCAAAACACTTTTTCTCCATTCCTCAGGCATCCTCTCACTTTCCAAGATTTCATTAAACAATCTAGTTAAAAACTCCACTGCCATTTCACCTAAACACCTCCATGCTTCCACAGGTATGTCATTTGGACCAACAGCCTTTCTGTTCTTCATCCTCTTCATAGCTCTCCTTACTTCCTCCTTGCTAATCCATTGCACTTCATGATTCACTATCCACACATCATCCAACTTTTTCTCCCTCTCATTCTCTTCATTTATCAGTCCCTCAAAGTACTCTTTCCATCTGCTCAACACACTCTCCTCGCTTGTGAGTATGTTTCCCTCATTATCCTTTATCACCCTTACCTGCTGCACATCTATTTTATTATTTAATATTGGATCATCTGTTTATTCAAGAGCTGAACTAAATGTAGAAAAATGTGTCACCATTTTACATCTTAATTTAACAGCTTTTAGATCTTCCTGCATCTTAAGCAAGTTAATATTTTATTCTTTTTGTTATGTCACAGAGCATTCATATATTTAAGTACATGAAATGTTTTTATTTACACCTTCATTAACAGTTAGTAAAAGATAAATGTATACTTAATGATTACATAACATCTTTGAATTTCATTACCCGTGAGGGAATTCCTTTAATTGCAATTAAACAATTGTAATTCATTATGAATCTAAATGTTAAAAACATTGTGGTCAGACAATGAACAAGAAATTGTTTTAACAGAGCCAGTCTTAGTAGTCAAATCATAGTAAGTGCAGATCAGTGCATGCCTGGGTTCCAAAAACAGGAAAGCAGCAAGTAAAAATAGAGTCTGGTTCAGCAAAATCATTTAGGCCTTTAAAGTTAAACATGTTAACATTATTTCTTAGTATTTTGAGAGATGTTGAGGTCTGGGTTCCTCATTCATACTAGAGTCTTTTTATCTAAAATACAGTTAACACAATCTCTGTCAAGGCATTATTTAAATGATTAAATAATATGGCTAAGTATTTTTGTAAATGTAGCTCCATGTCCCACTAATCAGCACATATTAGAAAGTATAAGTCTTGATATTGTTCCCATTGTGAACATTTCCTTGGTGTCATTATACAAGTAGGTAGACTGTGGCATAATCATTTTATTACACTATACATTTGTATTCCTTCTTTTTTTCTCTTTAAAAGAGGAATGTACTAAATTATATAATCATTAAATCCAATTTTTGCAACTTTTTCTGTAATACATTTATTTCTTATAAAAAAAAAATACCTTCTTTATTGATTTGGTAATATTTAACCGGCCTCCCTATTTTATAACCACTTTTTAAACCATTAATATTTATATATTTATTCTGAGATTCTCTGTGCCTGGGTTAGATATCTGTAACTATAAAACTTGGATTGCTTCTAACCATATCTGGACCTACAAAACTGATATAATTTTTTGCACTTGCTCTAATTAAATTTAATCTGATAAACTTATTTCCAAAAAATCCTGATAGTGCACACATTCTGTCTTTTATTGTAAAGCATTTGTTACTGCACTTGAGGTCAAAATCCATTTGTTTAAGAGGGTTTTCTGCACTCTGCTTGGAGCAGAGGGCTGATTCAACCTACCTGTGTTGAGAACTGCTGGTGGAAGGCTTATTGTGTGTTTATCTGATTAGCCTGAGGGCTTAACTGTGTAAAAGTCATTCATCCTACTGTTATTTCTGTATTTGGTAACATTTCTCAGGGTTTCTGAACTTATTTCCAAGAATTCTTGATAATGCAAGTGTTTTGCCTTTTGTATAAAACATTTGTTACTGCACATGAGCTCAAAATCAGTTTGTTTTACATTAAGAGGGTTTTTCTGCACTCTGGTTTGAGCAGAGGAATGATTAAGCCCATTCAAGTTGGAAACTGCTGGTTGAAGGCTTATTGTGTGTTTATTTGATTGGCCTGAGGGCTTAACTGTGTAAAAGTCTTTCATCCTGCTGGTATAAAAGCCTCATGTTTGTGCATTGCACAAACATGGCTACCCATGCGTTGTGTTTAAGCAAACATCTCCAGTTTAAAATTGTCTATAGGAGACACTGTTCATAATCCCCCCACTATTCAAAGCTGCAGAGGGCAACACCACTACATGTTATCTAATAGTATACCACTAAACACTCTCACTTAGAACTTTAAGTGACTCTATCCTATCCCTTCCCATCTACTAAGGATATGGTATAAAAATAAGCACTTCCCTGTCATCTGTATTTCTGCCCTGGTGGATATGAGCATCCTGAGGCAGTGTAGTAACTGCCTCAAGTAAACTGACAACCATTTAATTTTAGCAAGCAGACACAGTGTGTGAGAGATGCAGATGCACAATGTCATTGGAGGCAAAGCTCTCACATACACACACAAAAATGCAAACCAGGTTGCTAGCATTACAGCAGAAACACTTTCTATCAACATGAAGGAACAAAAATGTAGGCCACATATGCAGAAGTACTTACTTATAATCTACCCAAACCTCCAAAGCCTCCTAAAAGCATATTTCATTGGTGCTGGTCACACTGAAAAAAGACAGCAACTCACACTACACATAACTCTGAAAATCATAGCAGCCCCACTTACAAGCCTTTAAGGTAACACACCACAAAGCCAAACATTCTATTTATTAGGATTCCATTGTAAGACATACTGATGTCCCACTTACCAGGTTAAACAAGGAGAAGATGAAAGTGGGCTGTCTGTCTGGACCTAGGAACTGCCAGACCATGCATTCATTTAGATTTTTTAAACCACACATATCAGTATGACATGGTCTTAGTCCATGTGGGTGTAAATGACCTAAGATGTACCTCACAAGACTATATGAAGAGAGACATCATGATGCTCTCTGAATATGTGTCCAAAGCAGGTATGAATCTAGCTTTGAGTGGCATCCTGCATTCACCAGTGATGATGCCACTGTACCAGAAAAAAATGATTGTTTTCACCAATTGGCTTAGTTTCTGGTGTCAAAACAAGGGAATCCAATATATGTCAGCCTGGGGAGACATGATCAACAAACCATGATGTTTTGCCAGAGATGGTTTGTACTTGCCAGTACTTGGCTTCTGGATACTGGCAAAAACTTTATCTATTCCCATAGTGCCTTTTTTAGGCTGTGCCAGGTTGTTAAACCCTCCAGCATAACAAAAATCACTCATGACTATCTAAAGGTACTGCTGCTCAACTCTAGGTGTTAAAATAAAAAAAACTGCACTCCCTGTAAGCACTACTCACCCTAGAAAATGCAAACATATGTGCAGTCAAAGAAAAATGGTTCAGAATCATGGAAAGCATTCCAGTTATCAAAGGCTGCAATGCCTTTCATACATTTCGATCCCTTTCAGCTCAGGATAAAACAAAGGGAGGAGGTGTATCAGCGTTCATAAAGGTGAAGTAAACTGCTAGACTGGTCCAAAAACATGACTCACTTGAGCTGCTCCATTCCCAATTAACCATAAGTGCAACCCCTATCATATCCTTGGAAGCTACAGATCTCCTAACATAAGTCTGGAAAACCACACCTCCTACGTAAACCTAATGGAATCTCTTAACATTCAGCCTAATTCCATACTTATGGGTGACTTCAACTACCCTCATTAACCTGGGAGACTTTTATGATCCATAATTCACTTGTTCAGAGGTTTTTGGACTTTGTCAACTCAAACACCCTGGAACAACTAGTTAGCTTCCCAACTAGATGTTCAAATATTCTAGGCCTAGTTCTCACAAACATGGATGGGGGGGTTGCTGCTCCCTGTCATGCATTAACTCCCCCTTGGTAAGATCTGACCATAAAATGATCTCCTTTGGTATTAAAACTAACATAGAACTCCCATCAACTCCAAACCTGTTAAGAATTTTGCTAAGGCCAGTTACCTCAAACTAAGTGACAACTTATTAAACTTTCAAGCCCCTGCAAACCTGGATGACACTGAGGCCTTCTCTGAGCTCCACACAAAAGCACTGTACAACCCCTTCGTAGCTGCATAGAGGAGGCAGCACCTGTCCAAGTCATGCCTATATTTACTTGGAAAAATAAACCACTCTGGTGGACCCCTAGCATAAATAGGCTATTCAACAAAAGGAAAATAAAATGTCTTCAAAGCCAAGAAGGAACAGACAAAACAGTACAAAAAGACACTCACCAGTGTAAACAAACACATTAGAAAGCTGGCCAAATCTGCTAAAGCAAAGTATAAGGCAAAGATAGCTTCCAAGGTAAATGATAGCCATAAGGCTTTTTTTTTAATTATGTTCATAACTTGAGGGGAAATAATCAGCAATTTGCTGAGTTAATCATGGATGGCAATGCTTACACCCAGCCTGAAACAATAACAAACCCGCTGACCGATAAGTTCGCTTCAAGCATTTCTTCCCCCATCATCTCCTACCAAACCCCCCAAAAATTCCCTCAACCACCCCCTACCAGTCATTATGAAAGAACAGGTTCTTACTGTGCTCACTAAAGCCAAATACACAGCCTCCATTGGCCCAGACAGCATTCCAGGATACTTCTTAAATAGCTTAAAACAGAATCTATCAGGGCCACTACAAATCCTCTTTAACCACAACCTCAGGATGGGCTTTGTCCTAGAGGAATGTAGGACTGCACCAGTTGTTCCTTTGCACAAGGGGGGGGGGCATCAACTGACCCAGGGAACAACAGATGCATAAGCTTGACCCATCTTTTCTGCAAGGCTTTGGAGAACAATTATAATAACGACAAAGGAACATTTCAAAAACTGAACCAGATGCAATTTGTCTTTGTCAGAGGTCGGTCTTGTCTGGTCAGTCTGGTGGACTTCTTTGAGAATGGTATCAGGGCCATGGATGAGGGAAATATGGTACACACCACTTATCTAGACCTGCCCAAAGTTTTTGATACACTCTGCCACTAAGGGATCATAGACAAACTTACTGAGTTAGGCATAAGCCCCTATGTTGTCAAATGGATAGCCAGCTGGCTAACTAACAGGACACATTGTCTGGATAAGGGAATCCACTTCTGATAAGAAACCTATTACTAGCAGTGTCTCATAGGACTCAGTGTTGTGACCCCTCTTGTTTGGCTTATATTTCTCTGAAGACCATTGTTGTGATGACTATAAGCTGGGAACAATTATTGCATCCCCGAATAATACTGACGTCCTACAAACAGGCCTAAAAATGAGAAATGACTGTTGCTAAAATTATAGTCAGAGACTAAATGCTAAAAAAATGCATAATCATACCCCTTGGTAAATCAGATATCCCTGTATACTATGAAGTTTGATAGCACACCCCTAAAGGTAGACCCAGTGGTGAGGTATCCAGGAACACAAATAGATAGTAACCTAAAATTTGACAACTGGGTATCTACAGTATTGTGGAAATCCATCTGTGTGTCTCAACTTATAAGTAAAGGAATGGCATCAAGATAAAAGAAAGTCATAGTGCCATTGTACTTGGCCCTCATCAGGCCCATAATTGGGTATAATGCTCCCTTCTGCATGTACCTAACTGGAGCTTCCACAGATGTTTCTCACTAAAAAATGCAAAGTATAAGGCATCTGTTTTATGCAGACTGACTACAGGCCCTATCCCTTTACTCCATCTCATATTATTTATTGGGATAAGACTTATGCCTGATGCCAAGGCATGCTCTGATCCAGTCCTGATTAAAATGTTACATATTCACAAGAAAAATTATACAAGGATTACACGGTCCATGGACTTGAATCTTATTTGTAACTATGAACCAACAGAACAGCATGTGACCATTCAGTAAACCAACAACTGCTAAAAACATGTAGTGGTGTAATCAACAAAAAGCAAAGCTCAGTAGCAGGCCAACAGAGCAGTCTTCCAGGCAATACAGATTTTAAAGGCGTAAAAACTTTAATAAAAAGTAATGTCTAAAAAGTCCAGAAATGTTCAAATGCTTTTGTCCCACTACATTGCCCTTCTTCTGAACGATTTCTAACTAGTAACAACTTATTAAATAGTTTAAAATAATCATGTGATTCAATTAAAAGTATTGCTAACTTTTAAAGTAACCCACCTAATAAAATAATGATAAAAAGTGCTTAAAAGTATATAAAGCAAGCCATATTCCAAGACTAATGACAACAAAGTATAACAAAAACATAAATTATAACACTGTTGCCTTCTTCCTCAAAATAAGGGCAATAGAACTGTGATCATTAATGCCTGGGATCATAGTGGTGTTCAACCTTAGCTGCCACTTTACCTCACATTCCTTGACCCTGTTCTCCCCAAAACCTCTTCTTTCATCTTTCTTAATACTCTCCAGTACACCAAATAAGAATCTATTACTCTGACCACAGTACTTAATATGTTTAAAATGCTTTATTAATATCCTGATTCTTAATGGCATGCAAATGTTCGTAAATATGCTTACACAGTCTCCTAGTGGTTTTGCCAATATAAAAATAATTACAGTTCTGGCAAATAGCAATGTAGACCAACCCATAGCTGTCATAGTTTCCTACATCTAAAAATAACTGTTGTGGGGGCTCCCCAATTAAAAAAATGTCTAACCTGCAAAATGTACTTTGCAGTAATGGCACCTTCCACACTTTTTTGTATCCCCTATCCATATTGGGGAGCAGAATTAGATGTTCAAGGCAGTATTTTAGATTATGCCCAGTTATGAATATAAAGCAAGGTTTCTGATCAAGTATACTAATGCATTCAGCATTATTTTAAACATAACCCAGTTCCTAGTTAAAATATCTTTTAATTCCTGGCTCATATCACCGACTTAGATAACTATAGAATTTGAAAAAGTATTCTCCTGGGGTTGTATCACAGGGTCACTATCTCATTTTGAGAACCTAGTAGGCAGGTGTATCTAGTACCCCATCTTTGCAAAATCTCTTCCCCTATTCCAAACAGTAGGTCCTCTGGGTACCATCATTCTTGGCACATTGCAGTTAAGTTCCCCAATTCTATCGTAAATAAGGAAATTTCAGAACACATTCATGCTGCTCTCACAATCTGTCCTTTAACTATATTTATTTTTGTGTAAGGGGTGATAACTCTTAAAATCTAAATAACTATTTGAAAAATTTGGTTTCCTATGGAATCTACATCCAATTTTTTGTTGGAGCCTATCTTTAAAAATAGTTACATCTAAATAATCAATAGCCTCATCAGAATGAGTATGTGTAAATTTTAAAAATGAATTATTGTTAATAACATTTACAAATAGGTTCACAGGTTCATAGGTGTGTACTAGGCTGATGACCCTGGGGCCTTTACAAGCCTAGCCCATAGAATCACCATGGCATCATGCCACCTGACCTTAGTTCCCAGTGCCTCTGTTGAGTAATGCCACTGGAGTGATCCCCGGGGTGCATTTTCTATTTCCCATCCACTCATCAAGATTTCTCTTTAAGACAGCCAGTGAGGTGCTTTGTTTGATATGTATAGGAAGTCTTTTCCATAGTATGGGCAGTGTCTGGGTTATGAACCTGTCCCTTAAGCTTGTTCTGTTGATTGTGGTAATGAGGTTGAGGTGTCTGGAGTGTGTAGTGCGGAGGGGTTGGGATTTCTTTAGATGTAGCATTTCTAACAGATCTGGGTCAGACATGGCCTTGTAAGTAAAGCAGAAATCGCCTCTAAGTAGGCGATATGAGGCAGAGCATAGTTGGAGTTTTCTTAGTCTGTCCATATAGGACAAATGTTTAAGACCTAGGATCCTCTTTGTGAGGTACTTTTGTGGCCTCTCCAGTTGTTGCAGGTGTTTAGTGAGGTGCATGCCAAATGGGGCATTGTACTGAATGATTGATCTAATGAGAGAAGAGCAGAGGGAGACAATGACCTCTTTCTTCCTGGATGCAAAACTCTTAGTAATGAGATGTGCCACATAGAAGGACTTTCTGACCACAGTGGTAATGTGGTGGTCAAAAGAGAGATTGCTGTCAACCTGTGTTCCCAGATCTCTTATAACACCTTCTGTGTTCAGTGGACTATTATTGATGTGGTAATTCATGGGAACCAGGTTTTTCCCAAAGGGAATGATGGCACATTTTTTTTGTCATTGAGCTTAAAGCCATGGTTCTAACACAGTCGTTGGTCTCAGTGAGGCCTTTCTGTAGGATGTCAACATCACTCAGGGACTTAATAATAGCTCCCAACTTGCAATCATCTGGAAACGTTGTCAGCCAGAGACCCTTCATGTTGGTCTGGACTTCAGAGAGGTAGATACCAAACAGGATAGGACCCAAGACTGAACCCTGTGGGACTCCATTCATGACTGGTCTGCAGTCTGACTTGGAGTCAGCTACTTTCACACTGTGGGTTCTGCCTGTGAGCCAGTTTGCAACCCACCTAGTGATATAGCGGTTGATCCTTAGCTTAGTGAGTTTTTCTATGTTTTCTGAGTGGGGAATGGTATCAAAGGCCTTGGCCAGATCAAGATAGGATGTATGAACCACCTGGCCAGGGTGACTGACTCAAAGAAGTTAACCAAATTGAGCATGCATAATCTACCCTTCACAAAACCAAACTGTGTAGGATCCAGAGTTTGGAAATTCACTATATCCTTGTTTATTAGGTCCTTAATGATGCGTTCCATAGCTTTGCATATAAGACTCATCAGGCTAATGGAGGCGATAGTTCCCAGGGTCTGTAGTCACTCCTCATTTGTGGAGAGGAATGACTGTAGTAGTGCACCATTTAGTAGGGACAAGCCTAAGGTGAGGCAGTGATTAAACAGGGTACACAGGTGAGATGCCAGTTCACTCTGTAGTTCATGTAGAACACAGCCAGGGATATTGTCAGGTCCCATAGAAGCTGTATTCTTGGCCTTGGACAGTGCTGTTTTAACCTGTGCAGCAGTAATACTGGGTGCCTAGCTATCTACTGGTATTGTGACTGGTCCTTTGGGGGGGAGGGGTAAAGCTAGCACTGATAGGTTGGTCAGTATATTGGCAATATCTGTTGGCTCGATATAGGAGGTACCATTGTGCAGTAGCTCAGAGCAAATCTAGGTATTGCCATGGAGATTCTTTACATAACTATAGAAGGCCTTGTGGTTTTCTTTACTATCTGTTGCAATTCTGTTTTCATAGCTAGCTTTAGAAGATTTGATGAGGGATCTCAACTTTTTGTTGAGGCTGATAAGGGAGTTTTTCCAGTCTTGGGACTTCACCTTGCTCCACATCAGTTTCCTCCTTCTGTTGTAGAATTTGTTTAGGGCAGGGGACCACCAGATTGGCTTCCTTTATTTGAAGGAGAGAGTCTTAGTTTTGTTGGGTAGAGGTGAAATTCCATGCATTTGTGTACATGTTCATATAGTGCATTGCTGTATGCTTTGGCAGTCATGCAAGTGATCTGCATTTGCATTGGTACTGTGAAGTTAGCCACCTCTGTTTTAGGAGCTCAAAGATAGCTTTGGAGAAGTTTTTCATGGTGGTTACCTTTGCGGGGGGGGGGGGGGGATTTCCAAGGTGATTAGTTTGTAGTCGGATCTAAGCAGGGAGGAGCTGACTATTGGTGCAGAGCAATAGTCACCCATGTTAGTAATGACCAGGTCAAGGATGTTGCTACCTCTAGTGGGGATAAGAATGAGCTGGTCCAGGGCATTGGAATTAATGAATTCCAGGAAACATTGGGCAAGTGTATTGGTACATGAGTAGTTTTCCCAATTAATGGAGGGGTAGTTGAAGCCACCCAGTATGAGAGTGTTAGGTTGGACCCTAATATTCTCCAGGGTGCTTAGGAACGTGGATTGTGAGTCTTGGGACATGGTTGGGGACCTATAGCAGGCTACAACCTGAATCTCTGTCTTACCCTATGTTAGCTGCACCTGAAGTATCTCAGATGAGTTATGTTGAGCTACTAGTCTGAAGGTGTGCTCATCCTTTATGAATATGGAAACACCACCATCTTTGGAGCTTTGGTCCAAGTTCTGGGGCCAAAAGATGTGGAATGAGTTATAGCTTGGTAGTGCAGGGGTGCTTTCTGCTCCCTTGAACCAGGTCTCTGTTACGGCACAGATGTTGATGTTCTCCATCTGTCTTTGTCAGTCTTCTTCCAAAGAATAAAGATGCCATCAAGAAATCTTTAATAAAGGTACCAATGCTCATGAAATCCAATAATAAAATTGTGTTTTTTCTCCCATGCGTACGTGACAAAATGTGCATATGTCAGCGCACAATTAGTACACATAGCTGCACTGTTCACTTGCCAAAAGTATTCACTCTTGAACACCATAAAGTTATTGTCAAGAATGATTTCCATTGCTTCCATAACAAAATTTGTTAAAATGGTGTTCAACTATGTCAATTCGTAAATTGCTTCTTGAAATAATAGGTTCATAGGTTCATAGGTAAGTACTAGGCTATCTGCCCAAGGGCATTTACAAGCCTAGTCAGAGTGTGTTAGCTTTCGCCACCCCCTTAGATTAGTTACCTGTGCCTCTGACCAGCAGAGCCATTAATTCCCTGTGCCTCTGTCCAGCAGAGCCACTGCAATGATTCGCGGGTTAAATTTTCTGTTTCCCATCCACCCGTCAAGGTTTCTCTTGAAGAGTGCTAGTGAGGGGCTCTGCCTGATGTATATTAGAATCTTGTTCCAAAGCATGGGGAGTCTCTGGGTCAGAATCAATCCCTCCAGTGTGTCCTATTTATCATTGTGGTAAGGTTTATATCCCTAGAGCATGTGCCTCTCAGGGATTTGTTTTTTTTTTTTTAGGTGGAGCATATCTATCAATTCTGGGTTGGACATGGCCTTATATGTCAAGCAGAGATCACCTCTGAGTAAGCGGTATGCAACCGAGTACAGCTGGAATTTCTTTAGTCGGGCTGCATAGGTCATCTGTTTGAGGCCAGTAATCCTCTTGGTGAGGTACTTTTGTGGTCTTTCCAGCTGTTGCAGATGTCTTGTAAGATACATCCTAAATGGGGCATTGTATTCTATAATGGGTCTAATAAGTGATGAGTAGAAAGGCACAATACCTCCTTTGTTCTGGATGAGAACCCTTTTGAGATTAGGTGGGCCATGTAGAAGGATTTTCTAACCACCTTGGCAATATGATTATCAAATGAGAGATTGCTATCAACTTGGGTCCCCAGATCCCTTATTACTTTTTCTGTATTTAGGGGACTATCACCTATGTGGTAGTTCACGGGTACTTTGTTTTTTCCAAAGGGGATGACTATGCACTTTTGGCAATCAGCTTGAGGCCATGATTTTAACACCAGGTATCCGTCTCAGTGAGACCCTTCTGGAGGGTGTCTGTATCAGCCGGAGAATCAATTATGGCCCTAGTTTGCAGTCATCTGCAAATATGGTCAGCCAAAGTCCTCCTGTGCTTGCCTGTACCTCTGAGAAGTATATACCAGGGAGGGGTCCTAGGACTGAGCCCTGGGGGGATGCCACTTGTAACTGGTTTATAGTTGGACCAAGAGTCTGCAACTCTCACCGTGTGGGTTCTGTCCATGAGTTAATTTGCAATCCATCTCGTGACCTAGGGGTTAATGTTCAGGTTGGTGAGTTTGTCTATAATACCAGAATGGGGAATGGTGTTGAAAGCCTTTGCTAGGTCTAAGTAGGCTGTGTGGACCTCCTTACCTTCATCTAATGCCTTGGTAACTGTCTCAAAGAAGTCCACCAGGTTTAGGAGGCATGATCTGCCCTTAACAAAGCCAAACTGGGTGGGGTCCAAAGTTTGGAGGTTTCCAATTTCTCTGTTAATGAGTTCCATGATGATGTGCTCCATAGCCTTGCAAACCAAGCTAGTCAGGCTTATAAGGTGATTGTTCCCGGGATCCATTGTGTGGCCACCTTTGTGGAGTGGGATAACTGTTGCTGTGCGCCACTGTGTGGGTACATAGCCTGTAGAGAGGCTGAGTTTGAACAGTGTGTTTAGGTGAGGGGTTAGTTCATTTTGGAGCTCTTGTACGACACAGCCTGGGACACTGTCTAGTCCCATTGAGGCTGTGTTTTTGACTTTGGATAGGGCAGTTTTAACCTCTGTGTCAGTAATTGCTGGGACCTTACATTCTTCTGGTATGGTTATGGGCCTTTTAGGGGGTGAGTGGGATGTGAAGTTTGCACTGAACCTGTCTGCCAAAATGTTAGCAATCAGTCGGTTCAGTGTATTTTGTGCCATTCTGCACTAACTCAGAGCAGATCTGAGAGTTTCCACTTAGGTTCTTGACATAACTAAAGAACGCTTTGTGGTTATCTTTGGAGTCCTTGGCAATTTTTCTTTCAAAGCTAACTTTGGATGATTTAATGAGGGATTGCAGTTTCTTGCTGATACTGATCAGGGATGTCTTTCCTTCTAGGGATTTTGCTCTTATCTGTACTAGTTTTGTCCTTCTATTGTATAGCCTATTTATGAAAGGGGTCCACCAGACTGGTTTCCTTTTTTTGGAGGAGTAAGTCTTGGTTTTACTTGGGATAGCATGATCCATGCATTCCTGCAGAAGATCATAGAGTGCCTTTGTATAGGTTTCAATAGCTTGGACATCATTGTCCATTGGCATGGGGGCTCTGAATCTTTCCACCTCGGTCTTAAGCGACGTGAAGTTTGCTTTTGAAAAGTTTTTCATGGTGGTTTCCTTGATTGGGATTGGGGCAGAATGTGAATATCCAGAGTGATTAGTCTATGGTCTGATCTAACCAGCAAGGGGTTGACGTCAGGAGTGGAACACCGGACACCCATGTTGGTGATGACCACGTCCAATATGTTGTTCCCTCTGGTGGGGGTGTTGACCAGTTGATCCAGGCCATTCAAGTTTATAAATTCTAGGAAGTGTTGGGCAAGGGAGTTAGTACTTGAGTAGTTCTCCCAGTTAATGTTTGGGTAGTTGAAATCACCCAGTATTAAAGTGTTTGGTAGGACCTTCATATTTCCCAGTGTCTCCAGAAATGCAGAATGGGGGTCCTGGGTCATGGTGGGTGATCTGTAGCAAGCTACAATTTGGATTGCAGTTTTTCCCATTGTTAGTTGCACTTGGATGATCCCTGATGTACCGTGCTGCACCACTAACCTGGAGGTGTGAGTATCCTTGATGAATATGGATACACCCCTGCCTTTTGTGTTTCGGTCTGGGTTCTGTGGCCGAAAGGTATGGTATGAGTTATAGCCTAGTAGTGCTGGGGTGCTCTCTGGAGCCTTAAACCAGGTTTCCGTTACTGCACAGATATCGATGTTCTCCATACTGAGGAGTGCCTCGTGTGCATGCATTTTGAGTTTTAGACTTCTGGCGTTGAGTAGCATTACCCTTAGTTTTTGGTTACTTGTGCTATTTACAGTGGTGGGTTGTCTTCTGAGCCTTGCCTACAAAAGGCACTATGGGGGTGGCAAGAGCCTTTGCCAATATTCAAAAGCCTAAGGGTAACAGGTGCAAGCCATCTCTTGTGAAGCAATGTGGCTTGTCGAGCATGTCATCCCAGGCAGACAGATACTGGATGCCCTTTGAATAACACCAGAAACGTAGCCAATTGTTGAAGTTGATCATTTTTTCTTTATACTGTGGCATCATTCTTGGTGAGGGTAGGATGCTACTCAGGGTCAGGGTCATACCTGCCTGGGCTACATGATCAGAGAGCTCTTCCATGTCTCTTTTTATATAGTCCAGGGAGGTACATCACAGGTCATTCACACCAACATGTACAATGACAGAGTCATATTTGTACTTGTTCTGGAGTGACCTGAGTGCTTGTGTTATATGGCAGAATCTAGCACCCAACAGGCAGCTAACTGTAACCTTCTCCTTGTCCAGCCTAATTAGTGGGACATCAGTGTGCCTGACTATAGAGTTGCCTATCACTAGTGTGTTGGGTATGTTATTTTGCCTTAAGGGCTGTAATTGTGTGGCACACTGATTATGTGAAGTATGTGTTTCATGGTTGGTGATGGGTTATGGAGGTTGCTTGGATGTCTGCTTTGGAGGTTTCTGTTGCTTTTGCAGATTTTTATTTAGAGTCTCCAAGTATGTTTTTGTGTATTTATGTGTGTTATTTGCCTGTGTTGGTTTGTTAGGTCTATGTGAGACTGGTGGTGTGTTGCAAGTATTACCCTTTTCCTCATAACAGTCAGTTACAGTCTGGGGTTGAGAGAGCTTTGCCTCCAGTCTGGCTGTATAATTGCATCTCTCACATATATTAGTGTTTGGTGATAGGAGGAGAGGGTTGTCTGTGTACATGAGGCAGTTGTAACATTGCCTGAAAATGCCCAGATTCACCAGTTGGACTGGAAAGTACACCGGGAACTGCTCTTTGGAAATGCCTGAATAGGTAGAGTGAGCTGTTTTTCTGATTGACTGGTGTGGATGAATAGAGAGCCTTGTCCTTCTGGACAGTATAGGGGGGGGGGGCTAGTGCTAGGGGTATTTAGTGCTTGTTATGAGTTTTAAGCAAGTGCTGGGTTGTAAAATTCTAAACCTTCTCTGTATGGGATAGAGGAAAAACTGTCCACCACATTAGTTGTAGTGAAACCAACATTATCTGTATAGAGATCCTGCTTAATCTTCTTAAAAAAATCCCAGTAGTCTTTTAAAAGGTAGCCAATAGGTCTGATAAAACTTTAAATAAGTCTGTCCACAAAAGTAGCTAGGGGGCATGCCATACTGTTCCTTGGAGCAGCAATAAGCCTATATGGTGGTTTGTTAATATTTTTGTGCACCTTTGGGATCCCAGAGACACAAGGAATGGTGGGGTGGTCATTAACCAAAAATTGAGTATATATCTTCATTTATAACCCCATTGGTAAAATAATGCATCCACAAACAACTGAATTTTCCTCTGTGCAATAGTAATTTGGTTTAAAGAAACAATTTCATATTTTTTAGTGCCATACAATATTGTTAACATATCACAGTTGTAGCCAACCTTATTCGGAATCATCATTCATCTACCCTTATCAGGTTTCATTACCCACAGGGAATTGTTACTTCTTAGTTAATTTAGAAGAGCTGTCTCCTCCTTTGTCAAATTACAGAATTTATTTTTTTTGCCTAAAAAAATAAAAGACTGATAAATGTCCTGAACAAATACCCTCTCTTAATTTGCTATAGTAGGGTGTAAAGGTGAATTAAATGTGCTTTTTTTCTTAAATTCCCTGGTATGTAATTCACTGCAAGTGTTACAGTCTTTAAATATAATATGCAAGTTTAACTTTCTGGTCAACAGTTTGAATTCGATTAACATGTCAGCTATATCAGCTTTTTTGACGGGGCAAATTTAAATTCCTTTTTTAAAAGTGAAAAATATGTTTTAGTTAAACTAATGTTGGTGTAGTTAAAAATATTAAACACTTCAAAGCTCAACATTTTACCACCAAAGGCTGAAATTATTTTGTCACTGTTTGTTAATTCTTCTAGTAGTTGATCTTGCTGTTCTTTCTCCAAAAATGCCTGTTTTCCTTGCTCTTCTCTCCCTTTGGGGTATGAGGATGTCCTAAAAAAGCTCTTTGTTTATTTTTATTATAGATCCTTCCTGATCTCCTTAATTCTGAGTGCACTTGCTGAACTACTTCATCATCTACTTGGTTAGTAGCCCCATAATTGCTTGCCATATCTCAATTTGTTTTATTCCATGAACTGTAACCACCTGTGACCCCTGTAATAGTTACTCTTTCTTGTGTAGCCTCACTCGTACCTTGTGAGACTAAGCAGGCTTTCAGTAATGGATATGCCATGTTATTATTATATTCAAGTTCATCCCAGTCCAATTTCCTGTTTCCTAACCATGTTAATTTTGGCTTGCTGTTCTACTTTACACAAAAAATATTATTATATCTATCCACAAAATCATTAAACAAAACATCAGAAGAAATGTTGTTGTTTAAATTATTTGCTTTGTCCAACAGTTCATTAAGTTTACAATTGTTAAGTCTTAAAATGAACTGCATTAATTCTATGCCATGCCTGTCAAACATGGAAATAAGTTCTTCTAATTCTGAATGTAGAAAAATAGCCCTTTGGGAAACTTGAACATTCTCAGTCCTTTAGGCACCCTTTTTCTCTTTATACTCTCTGCCAAAAAGGCATCATTACACTGCAGGTTATGTACCTTTAAAAGAGTGTTTTCCATTTCATCACGCTTGTTTTGAAAATTCCTAGGTGTACTTGATGGTCCAAACCTGAAAAACTACAATTCAGTATTGTCAACTTTGGAACCGATTTCCTTGTATCACTGATTCATTTTCTTTGAATCATTGGCGACAAGGAATCGAATCCTGTGAAAATGAGTTAGTGTCCATGTGATTCACTCTCGGACACTTGTTCTTTTCCAAAACATGACTCGTATGACACAAAACACTTTGTGACCTCATTGCAAAAAGTGCTGGGAGTTTGAGTCCATCCAGAGAGGTTTGAAGCTGACTAAGTTGTGTGAAGTTACTAAGCAACTGTGTTAATGCTCCCTCACCACCACTGTCCTTTTTAGTAGTACCTGGAACAGCATTGCTGTCATCATGCAAAGAACAAACTCCAGGAGTGGAATCCATGTTGTAAAAGCCAATACCAGCACATTTTTTTTACTATCTGTAACTATAACAGAACTTTGTGTAGAGACAGCTTCATATATCAAAGACTACTTTGTCTATGGAATAAACTTCCCACCTTTGTCAAACAAAGCCTGTCTGTCACTCTCTCAAAAAAACTGGATAAATGGATGGGGAACTGTAAATTCCCTCCTGAGGTACTACCCATGTTACTTATGTGCAGAGACAGTCTGTAAAATGACTTAGGGCTCCAACATCCAAAGACCAACTACTCTGATACTACCCCGTCCTATATCTGGGGAATTAATGTATAATATTGTCATATCCTGAGTATTATTAGCTATGCTTGTAAAGGCTCTTTTGCCATTAGCCTAAAATTCACCTATGAAGCTAAGACAAAACTGGCAACATAGTCATTTTTTTTTTACATTAAATAGCACTTTCAGATGGTACATTTTGCCTCTGTCCAAGTCTGCTTAGCAGTATCAGGTAGCCTTCTTTGATATCTGCTATATAAAATGTTCAGAGTAAAGCTAGTTGAAGCATGGGGCACTACTCTGAATGCAAGAAGTAAGTAGGATAACAACTGGTCCTACATTTCACCATCTACATCAGCAACTTTCCTCTGCATACATTTCAATGTTTTATTAAACCTCTCTACTAATCCACCAGATGGTACAATGATGTTTCCAACTGTTTGATTATTAACGAGTGATATAACTAAGTCATGGCCCTTGGCATAAAAGGGGCACCTTGGTCAATAAGCAGTTCCATTAAGTTACTCTCCCTGAAGAGTACCTGTATCAGTTTCTTGGCAATGGCCTTAAAATTAGCATTGAATAACATGACTGGTTCTGGAAATGTAGAAGTATAGTCCATTGTGACTAGTGGATACTTATATCCATTGCTAGATTTTACTAATTTCTGACAATATCCATTGTAGTGCAGTTCTATGGTATTTCTTTGATAGGCAATGTGCTCAAAGGACTGTTATAGTTATGAAGGAGACAGTTTTCTGGTGTACTGAATAATAATCTCAGAAGTTCTCTATCTTATTCATCATGTTTGACCATAAAAATTATGCTAATGGTCTTGGCTTCATTTTGCCCATCTCCAGGTCTACTCAATATGTGAGTACAGGCTACCTTCACTAATAGTGTCTTATAAGGTTTTGGCAGTAGAAACTCATGCATACTGTCTTTCATTTCTTTACTTACTCTCTATAAGATTTTACTATTTATCTCAAAATAAGGTTAAGAAGTAATGGGAACATTCTATTCATTACAATATCCAACAACCTTAGTTATATTCTCTGTTGACCCACTCATATTATCAACTTCTTATTGTATTATTTTAAAGTTTTTGCATCTTATTTGCAAGTCCACTAACATAACATTTCTTCTGTATCTTGCCTTGAGGTGGAAGGTGTAGCCTCATATCTCCCAAACACTGGTGCTATACCTTCTTTAGCATTTTAACTGCAAAGGGTAACTCTAAAAACTGCCCTCTAATTGACTTTCTCCATCATTGTCACAGCCCTCTTGAGTGATCTCTTTTTTTAGGATGTTTGCCTTTTTCCTTCGTATAATTTGATACAGCTCTCTACCTTTCTTTTCTGCTTTCTTTCTTTCTTTCTTTCTTTCTTTCTTTCTTTCTTTCTTTCTTTCTTTCTTTCTTTCTTTCTTTCTTTCTTTCTTCTTGTATAATAGAACAACATTTATTATCAGCTTTATTGTTTCTTGGTCTGTCTTCATTTACATTCTCTGTATTGTGCTAGCAAAGATATTATCAGAACTCTAGATTTTCCTGCTTATTTCACCTTTTGTACCCACTTTGTTGAGAGCATCCTTGATCTTTCTATGCTTGTCTCAGCTTCTCTGATAATGCTTCTTGTACGTCTCTTTGTTGATGCCTTCCTGGTATTGATCATTTACTTCATAGTTTTTTGTTAATTCACCATCAGTTCCTAGGCCGACTTCTTTTATAGTTTTAGATTGTTGTTGCTTTATCATTAGGAATTACATTCGATAGATAGGACCCTTTTTACCACAGGCAAACTTTAGCCTATTTTTTAAGTTCTATGCCAACTATGTTCTCCTGGTTTTGATTCTGGATCTCTATATGAGTATTACTACTTTGCTTCCCCCTCCATTCATATACTGACTGAGTGCATCAAGCTTTTGTTCTAGCTCTTACTTTTTATTAGCCTGCCATAGTGTGTCTGTGGATAGTTCCTACTCCCACATTTTCCATAAAGCTGTAAAAGGAGGAAATTGTCTTATTAATATTACATCATGAACTAAATCGAGGTTTACAGCCACAAGACCTAACACTTTTCACAGTACTGTCTGAATTTCTACGTGTACAATGATACTCTTTTCTGTCACCATGACTACATATTGCCTGCATTTTAATTTGCTGTATGCACTCCAGAGGATGCAAGCATATCTCTATAGGCTGAATATCAATGTTTGACACTGTCTCCACTGAATCATATAATGCTGACTAAACTCTACTGAAGCCTACAACATTGAGCACTCGATATATCAAACTACCGAACTTGGCCCTTTTTGGACATATGTTAGCATTTATTCCTACGTCTGTAGTCATAGCGATTTTCAGGATTCTTTGTTTTAGTCTGCTTTAGGTGCTCCACATTATAGGCTTTCGTATAGTTTAATCGACATTGGCTGATTTAGTACAGGCTGTGTCAGACATCTGCTAGACATCCATCTACACACACACACACACACACACACACACACACACACACACACACACACACACACACACACACACACACATGTTGAAGTATCAAAATGTAAAGACATCAATACACAGCTGGCCCATGCCAGCATTTTGAAAATTTTAATAAAAAAACTCCACACATTGTATTAAATTATTTCTAATTTGTATGTCTTCTAATTCTTCTACTTTATAAAACAGCCATGTAATTTATGAAAAATTCAGTGTGTGTCTCCTGTCTTTTAACGCTAGTTTATCCAGCATCTAAGCATTTTGTTATATGAGGAATTCAGTTTGTACCACCTCCTCCTTTAACTTCTCATCGGTGTCAGATGATGAACTCTCAATGTCCTTTGCTTGAACTCTTTGCTTTTGTATCATGGATTTCAAGCATTCACTCTTTTCTTTGTAGTACTCCTGTACAAAATCCATATTAAAATGGAATTGATCCATTTTCAATGATACTTCCGGTGGAAGAACCACTACTTGTAAATCTTTTCTCACACACATTTTTTGTTGAGATGAATTAAGGGTTCTCATTGTCTTATGGTAATTTAGATTAGATGCATGATAGGCAATATATTAAATCAAGCACCATACATTTCCAGTTTTAGCAGGCATGCAGTAAATAGTTTTTCAAATGATATAACTCTTTTTTTATTTACGTGAAATGAAAATATGTTGTCCTGTTTTTGTAGTTTCCTGCAGGCTATCTAAATGGAGCTGCTACTTGGCAGCCATCTTGGATAACATCACCCAGATAATGCATTCTTTATGGTTTTCTGTTATTCTGAACTACTGTTTATTTATTTATTCGATGTTATACCTATTTTATCCTATGCAGTATTATAAGGGAGCTGAAGGCTGTAGCAATCAATGATATAAGAAAAGAAAATCATCCTGGGCGTCATGTCAGTCCATTGCAAGAGACACGTACAAATGCACACATATATCTTAAGACAGGTTGGGAAATCAACACTTCATTTAAGGCTTGCTTTTAAGGTGTAAGATAAAACTGGAATAGCCACCAAAAAGACATATGGGAGCAGGGAGGTCATGCAGACTCAGCATAAAAGGCATTGCACCCAGAAAATTAACTTGAAAGCCAAGCATGTGAGACTGTAGTACTAACTACTGAGCAACTGTGACTTTTATGCAATATATACTTACCTGTGAATGACATTTTTAACTGTAGAAAATAGTCATTATTTATCTGTTCAAATCTGTACCAATTGTTAATTGCTACAGAAAGCAAATGCAATTCTGGTAACATTTTTCAATCATCTAATTTTTTGATGAATTTATTTGTGCACAGAGTGTTTGGGGAGATTTTATACATGTTCATAGGTTCATAGGTAGGTACTAGGCTATCGGCCCTGGGGCCTATATAAGCCTAGCCAAAAAGGTTCCTTGGCTTTTGCCACCCAAGAAAATTATGTTCTTCAACTACATCTATCAGCTATTTGCTATCTGTTAACTAAAAGGCTGTCAGGATATACTGTTGATATAAATAAATCTATGAACGTCTACCTGTTCTGTTAAAAGTGTACTTCAATAGGGAAATAGTTTATGTTTAAGTAACCCTAGTAAAATGCATGCTCCTGCTACTGTGTCCTAAAAAACTGGTGTTGGTATGACAGTATACAAATGTAAAACAATAAAATTAAAAAAAAGAAAAGTAACTGAAAGCATACTGAAATGTGCTTGCAGTCTTTGTTTTCCTTTGCTTATTGAGAGATCACACTGTGCAATTAATGAAGCAGTATATGCATGCCTTAATGAAAAGGTCAGAATATTTATTTTTGTTATTCACAGAATCAGATAGTTATACAGCAAGAACACAAGAATGGAGAAAATCATATATATATATATATATATATATATATATATATATATATATCTATATCTAACTATATATATATATATATATATATATATATATATATATATATATATATATATATATATATCGGTCCCCTTCAGTAGAGCAAACTTTTAAAAGTTCCAACATCATATGGCCGAGACCATATGATCGAACATTTAAAAGTTTGAATGCACTTAATGGAGATCCCCGTACAGTGCAGAATGGGAAAATTTCCCTTTTCCGCAATGTAGTGTGATCTCGGAGTTGGTATATTTAAGTAGCAGGGGGTGTGGGTGGTGCAGGGGGGCTTGCCCCCCTGCTACAAATGTTTATTTATTTATTTATTTTTATACTTCAGTGTTTGAACTTTTAAATGTTCAGTGTTATGGTCTCGGCCGTATGAGGTTTGAACATTTAAAAGTTTGATCTACTGAAGTAGATCCACATATATATATATATATATATATATATATATATACATATATATATATATATATATATATATATATATATATATATATATATACACATATATATATATATATATATATATATATATATATATATATATATACATACCCAGCTTTCAACTTGGAATGCACATTGTGGAAGTTATGTTAACATGCTGTTGAAGTATTTATTTCCTGCATTTCCTTTATTTTGTCTCTTCCAAAGCCTCTTTGCAAGGCTTAGGAAATCATGCTTTTTTGCTTACTCAGTCATCCAGATCTTAACCCTGGAATAAAACTGTACCTGTACTATCAAAAACTACAGTATGGTGACTTAGCCTTCTAAAGTTGTTGTGTATAGAAAGGGTATCCTCATTTTTTCCATGACTGAGGAAGCTGTTTGGCGCATCCTCAAAGAAAAATGAGTTGAGAAAAACAAACAAACAAGTGGAATACAGTAACCTTCACAGGATATAGATGAATCCCATTGGAGAAGTATGATGCCGGATGTCGCACATAATGATTCTCCAGAATGACAGTTATGTGTGTGTGATGTCTGTGCCAAGGGAAGGAACTTGCACATTGAAATATGATCTGTGGAGATAGGAAAAACAGCCGGCAGTTCTACTTTCTTTCACTTTTAAAATAACTAAAATGTCACTTTTTCTGAGATTTGGCAAATAAATTTTGCCTGAATGAGGCTTTAATAAAAACATTTGAATATATATATATATATATATATATATATATATATATATATATATATATATATATAATAGACATATATATATATATATATATATATATATATATATATATATATATATATATATATATATATATGTTTTTGTGTATCTTTATCTAGCTACCTAGCCACCTAAACATATATCTATGCATATGATAAAACTGAATGAATGAAATCTGAATTGGACTTAAAATATTAATTAGCAAATATCTATCTGCATTTAATTAATATATATGTTCGATACTGGCAATGCAGTGGCCAAAGTGGCAAAATCTCCAAAAAGAAGATCATATGAATGTCGTTTGTCCTCGCTGATGTAGAGACAGAATCTATATCTGAATGTACAAATGATTTATATTTTTGAATTATACACGGGATCACAGATGATCTGCAAGGATGAAAAAATGCGTCAGCAAATGGGGTAGCTGTCTCCTTGAAAAGGAGAGAAAGATACATATAAATATGCAGAATTACTGACCATGGAGACTGAAGCAGCGATTATCTCATAGTCACTTACTTTGATTAGATGAACTCATAACACTGTTGCTTGAGCAGGACAGCTTGAGTTGTCAGTGATCACACTTTTTCCAAATTGTAGTGATTTTAGTGAGGTTAAAAAGTAAAGGTGGAGTTGCAGGGGCCCAGAAATATTTACTTGTGGCATTTGCTCATAGTTCACAAAAGCTCATGTACATGTTTTCCAAGTTAGAATGAAATCACACTCATACATTGTGAGCACTTATTGTTTAACTATTGTAATTCAAGTCTGAATGAATGGTTGAGACATATTGGAACCATAATGCTCATCCCTGCTCTCTTAGTTGTGATTGTTGTTTAAGGAGATTGGACTCTAATGGGTGTGTGTGTGTGTGTGTGTGTGTGTGTGTGTGTGTGTGTGTGTTGTGTGTGTTGTGTGCCTATAATGGCTTCATATGTTTAAATCGATATATCTGTACATTTCTGCACATTTATTGTGTCTGTGTTTTTATACGTGTGTATATTTGCACATGAATATATGATTTTTTGTTTGTTTGTGCCCCTATGACTTTACTGCATGCAATTTTATATTAGAGATAAAAAGGAGAAACTGATTGTGAAAACTTTCTAATAAGTGCCTTTCCAGATTGACTCCACTTCTATTGTCATTGGTCTTTTGGATACCAAGAGGGTGGTGTTGTTAAGGCCCTTCTCTGAAGATGGGAACCAACCTGGTAAGAGGTTATACATGAGAGATGTTACAGACAGACAGACATGTGAATGAGATAGAGACCAAGAAGTCAGGAAGTACCAGAACTCATTTATATTTCCCCATTACAACATAATAAAAGATAATGCACAGATGCCTTTTATAAAATTATGCTGTGGCATATTTAGTGAATCAGTTGCTGCCTACAGTAAGTTTTCAGATAAGGTTATAGGCTTTTTGTATTGCTGAATGAATTTAATCTTAAAACATTTTCTATTTGATAAGATATATTTTACAAATCCAATGTGTGAGGATGTGGGCAACTATATCCTCCAGTAATGTCATTATTCTTATCCTGTGTGAAGAATCATTTGCACATGATAGTGTTCATTTCCTGTGTTTAAAAGTTGCCCATGCTTTATTGATAACTCCATTTTTATTAGATAGAGAGATTAGCTTGTTAGCATCCTCCCAGAATTATTTCCACATTACCACTCATTTCCTTTGTTTTTTGTTCAAACCAATAAAATGAGAATAATTTTTCTGGATATAAATCTATAAAAATGTTTAAAAAGAAAGAGGATAAAACATCATATGGTCAGGGCCAGCAGATTAGCAAACATCAGTGAAACGTACAGTAGCTATAGAATATTTTTACAATGTTCAGAACTAAAGGCAATAATGATAATAATAATAATTATAATAATAATAATAATAATAATAATGCCAATCTGTTTAACAGGAAGGCCCACTGGTCACCCAATCCATTTTCAGGGGTGAGTGGGGAACATTGATTAAGTGACTTGCTCAAAATCACGCAACAGACAAATGAAAACTAAGAGAATCAAACCCAGTACCTATAACTGACAGCTTTAACCCCCTGAACCAACTGCTAGACTCTGCTCTGAGGAGCTAGCTGGGGAAATATTTAAAGAAGTTTTATAAGGCAAGTTAGAGAAATATTTGCCGATCAGTGAAGGGAGTTGAGCTATTGGGATAGCTGGCAATGAATAACATTTAAATAAGGAGTTGGGCATGGTTGCAACAAATTTTTAATTTCAATAGTGATTAAAGAAATTAAGAACAAGTGGATGGTCCTAATGGATGACCCTACTATTCTGAAGATGGCTTATGAGATCCCATTCTTATTAACAAATGCAGTACCATCTTAAAAATACATATGATACTGTATCTTTGATAAGTAGTATCGTGAGGCTTACCAAGACATTTTATTTTTTTATTTTATTTATTTTACATTTGTTGACCGGGAAAGTCCGACATAGCAGAAGCCTGGGGAGAAAAGCTCCACATTAGTTAAACAATAATTGCAAAGTGGTAATAAGACAAACAAAAAAGACAAATTGCGCAAAAAATAATATATATTTACAACGGATTGTTCCAAGCAAGCTTAACTTGCAGATAGTTAGGCCCCAGATGGCAGTCAACTGAGGAGTTTAACACTGTAGCATGTAGACAGTAAGAAGAGAAGAGAGGAAGGTAAGAAGGAGTGTTCAAAGTTGTCCTTCTATCTGCCCTCAATGACTCTGGACTGAATATCATGATTTCCTGTGGACTGGTGAGCAAACTTTTGCTGGCATCATCTGCTGAGGCACTCTTCAAACATTTTTAGAGTATCTCCAATGACTTGTTCTTTTCTATTGTGACTGTTATCTAGGCTTTTTCTAGCCAACCAGTGTTTCTTCTTAGCCTTGACCTTCTTCTCTATCTGTCATTTTCCTGCAGTCCTTTCATTTGATAACTCCCTAGTCATCTACATCCCACCACCAGGTTTCCTTATATACATTATTTTCATACCTGTCTTGGTGGCATATCTTTTCTATAATCTGCACATATGTTGCTTTAGGATGTTGCCATTCTTCTTTGACTCCACCTATTTCTTCTTCCTAAAGTACTGGAGCACTGAGTATTTCCTTGCTTTTCTTGCAGGAGTCTTCCATGTCCTTAGTCTGATCTCCGTTAACCTCAGATCTTTCACTGACCACTGCTTTCAGCTTACTGTGGCCACAGTGGTTGATATTGTGAGCTGACTGTTTTACTACATTTGACTTTGTAATCTTGGACCTACCCCAGTGCCCTTCCCTTACTAGGTGAACCATGTCTTGGCCACCATCAAGCTATTTGCCAGACAGACATTTACAGTGGCATTTCCTTATTTACTCCTGTTGGCATACCAGTGTAGACCCACATAGCCCTCATGTCATGTTCTGTCTGTCCTGATATGAGCATTCTTTATCTATACACAAGAGACTTAACCTCAAAAGTTAAGGCCTTTTATCTATAAACTCCATTTGTCAAATACTTACAATTTTACCTTTGCAGTTGCATCTTAATGAGATCTATATAGATCCATGGTCTTGTTATGTTGCTGAGTGGATTTATATATGCAGCCATGTAAATATAGATCCTAACATGAATGTACCTTCAACTTAAGAGGCCTTGAAAAGCTAGTTAACAATTTGACAGGATCCAGCCAATAAAATAATTCTTATTTATAGAGCTTGTAGTAACCAGCATAAGTAACTCCATGCCCTTCTTACAGTTTTAGTTATCACAACCCAAAATTGCTATAAGCAATTCCATTTCTGAATCAAGCAAAGACAGCTGCCTTAAGGTATTAGACAGCATTGACTGATCAATGTTGTACTCACAAACAGATCCCTGTTTAGCACATACCCATTGGACCTCCTATTCCTAATCTTAGTGAAGACTTAAATAACAATTACCCATGGCTTTCTAAAAACCTAAAACAGCTATTGAAAGTAAATGATTTGGCCTAGAAAACCAAGCCAAATTAAGACAATAACCTACTATATTAAAACTAAGTAAATATCAAGAAAATAACTATTGAATACAAACAAATGCAGCCAAATTAATCTAAATGAAAAATGCTCTTTTAAGTACTTCTGACTATTATTAAATGACTTACAAGGCATCTTACTGAGAAATCAGTCCTTTGAAAATCCTCCCCAAATAATCAGTTTGCTCAGAATATAACATTTTTTTCATATCTTCAAGTATAAACAATGCAAACACAAGTGATAGCTCAAATGTTTCAACGATATACCAGAAATATCCATTGGAATCCTTATACTAAAATTTTCATTAAAAAACAAACAAATATTGCAAAAAGAAACCAGTTCTGCAAAACTAGACATAAAATCAGGTAAAAAATTAAGCATCCTTCATCTAGCATTTCTTAGGATGACTACTCACATAATATCAAAACTGTGAAGAAACTGAAAACACTGCTATCTGTGTTAGCATGTCTGGCAGGAGATTTGTGCATATTCTTATATTAACTTGTATTGTATGTCAGTGTTCTTAATTGTGAAAATGTAAATAAGTTTAAAATATTGCATCTTTCCCTGTTTAAACAGAATGCTTAAAGAATCTGTCACTGCTCTGATACAGTTATAACTGAGCATGATTGAGAGGGAAGTTCTAAAGTACAAACTGTGGAGAATCAGCTGAGCAGTGAGTGATGTCATTGGAATTTTCCTTGTTGCTAGGAGATGATTTAAACAGCTGATTGACAAAAAATTATCTTTTTTACAGCTGGCTGTTATACTTTGAAACTGGACAGAAGAAAGCTGAGACTGCTGAATACAGTTGAAACTGAGAAGCTGTGCAGTTTGTCAAGTAATTTGCAGCAGTCAGCTAACACCAAGAAAACTGTAAACCTGACTTGGCCTTGCTATTATATCTTAGAGTAGATCAGAAACAGTACTCTTTAGTTAGATCAGAAATGTTTAGTTATTAAGATAGAGTTTTTCTTGAATAATGGATTCCTGTCCTGCAGTTTGAGTTCCATGTCTGCTGATTGAATTCTAATGTTTATTGAGAGTTATTGATTTTTAATCTTGTAATCATTTTTACTTATAATTAAATGTTTTCCATTATTTTACATTGTGGCTGGAGACCAGTGTTTTTCTTTATAGATTAGAGAGTGATTCTACCTATTTGATACTCCCCAGGTCACCTCAAGGCCTGACTGTTCTGGTCATAGCTATAATTTATTTTGATAATTAATTTTCAAAACTGGATACCCATTTTGAAGGGCATGAAGACCCTCTGATTGGTGGCAGTGTTTCTGTATTTATTTTGGAAAAGAGACACTGCTGAAAATCGGTGTCAGGGTTTCTCAGAAGTGCTTGGATGTGTGAGATTTTGAGTGTGTGTGTATTAGAGATCTTAAACTGGGACAGTTTGCTCTGAAGTGTGTAATAAGAAAAATACATTTGGGCGGACAAAGATATATAGTCCAGTCCCAGAGAAAATAGAGTATGTTCCATTTGTGATCTTAGGGGCAAATTGTGAAATATTATTTCTGTTTAAGTGACAGTTTCATATTGGAGTCAGTTGTGAGGATTGAAGCGCCTTAGTTACTGACCCAGGATAATAAGGGACACCATTTAATTGGTGGCAGTCTGGTGAGGTATTGGCTGAATGTCACATTAATTGGTGCCAGTGGTGTGGGATTTTTAATTGGATTCCAGTAGCCTGTGGGAAGTTGTCATTAAGGTGTGCACTCTTGACAGCCACAAGGTAAACATTCAGAATTTCAATCCACCACAGTTTTATTTATTTTTTAGTTAGATAGTCAGGGATAGCAGGCAATGATGTCAGCAGAAGATTTTAGCAAGCTGACAAAAATCCAGTTAGCTAAGGAGTGTGTAGCCAGAGCACTGGTGTATGCCAACCTGACCAAGGAAGCAATGATTTCAGCCTTGGTTGCAGCCACAGCTCAGACCTGCCGGTCAAAGGATATCCAGTTTGGTGTTGGTGATGTGCAGCCTGCCAAGATGGGACAGCCCACATTTTCATCAGAGGACCTGAGAATCCACCTAGAGTTAGAGAGACTGTGCTTGGAGGACAAACGTATGGAGGCTGAAAAAAGAGTGAGAATGAGATGTCCAAAAGCTGAGGAAAGGGAAAAGCAGTGCTGATATGAACTGGAGGCTCAGGAGAAGCAGCGTCAATATGAACTGGAGGCCAGACATTTAGAAGTTGAGAAAAATGAGAGAGTGCTGGCACGAAGTGGAGCTTCTTACCCTTCAAGCGAGTAATGGAAGTAATGGGGAAGGGAATAACTGGACCCCAGAAGCTTCAAGGGTCAGTAAACTTTTCCCTCAGTATAGCAATGGGGATGACTTTGATAGTTTTATTCATATCTTTGAGAGAGCATGTAGACAATATGATGTTGACTATGAGCTCTGGGCTCAGGCTCAGCTCCTGACTCCCTTACTCCATGGTAAAGCCGTTCAGGCTGTAGCAAAGTTAAATGATGTAGATTGTTTGAATTATGAAAAAGTGAAATGTTACTTTTTTGACTGCTTCAAACTTACACCTGAAACTTATAGAAAAAAAGTTTTGTGAACAGAGACGCAAGGCAGATGAAGGTGTACATGATTATATTGCTGACTTAAGTACTTACTTTCACAAATGGGTGAGTGGGTATCAGGTCACCACTTATGAGGGACTGGCAGACCTTTTGGTGAGGGAACAAGTCCTCAGTACTTTGCCTGATGATATGAGAGTCTGGTTAGCAGACCATGAGTGCAACTCTGCAGAGGAGTTGGGGAGAAAATGGGATCTCTACTTGGCAAGCAGAGCACCACTGCATAGGTTAGGGATTCCGAGTGCTGTAAATGGACATAAGGGATCCCATAGAGGCAGTCTAAACCACTCCAACAGAGTACACCAGTAACAGGAGAAACTACTAATTCAAGTGCATGGTTAGGGATTAGATGTTTCAAGTGTAACCAGAGGGTTCCTACTGAATTTTCGACAGCTTAGGTTGTCAAATGGTTAATCATCAACACCTAAGCGTTGAACACTTACAATAGCAAATGGCCACATCATTGAATTCTTTCCTCTGGAAAGAATTTGCGTGGCCATTATTGGGGATTTGCCTTTTCCCAAATGTAGAGCAATCTCGGAGTTGGTATAGTTAGGGGGTGTGGGGGGTGCAGCCCCCATATTGGGGGGTGTGGGGGCAAAACCCACCACTATGGTTGGGTGTGTTTGTTTATTTTGTTTACAGATGGCCACTTGAATTCTTTCCCAAGGAAAGAATTCAATGATGTGGCCATTTGCTATTGTTAGCTTTTGATGGTTAGGTGTCGATGTTTTAAGATTCGATAACCTAAGCTGTCAATGTTATGATATAGATGCTAACCAGAGGGGACACATAGCAGTCAAATGTCCATCAAGGCAAGGTGAAAAACAGAAAGTGAGGAAGTCAGCAAGTTGTGATGACAAACTGCCAGTGGTAAGCTATTTAGAAACAACTGGGGTGCCAAATTATCACCAACATTTATATGCAACCTTAGTAGATGGTAAACAGGTAACTGCTAAAAGGGTCACACCTTCTGATATAACCATTGTGAAGCCTGCAGTGGTTAGAGAAAAGCATTACATGCTTGGGCAGTCCACTCCAGTCAGAGCATTGGAAGGGACCCTGTTCCAAATACCTTTGGCTAGGGTTCATCTTGACTGGGAGGGTGGAAAAGGTAGCAAGCAAGTAGGTGTGTTCGAGGATATTCCTGCAGATGTCCTGATAGAGAATGACTTTGATGATGCAGTACCCTGTGTACATGCAGTGACATGCAGTCAGGCATGGAGAAAGGCATGTAGGTTCAGTAGTCTGGGAGAGACCCATAAAGATCTCATACCTGAAGCTGGGACTGGTGTGTTGGCTGTTTCAGAGAAGGTGCTGTCTGATAGCAGCAAGTCTGAATGTGAGCCACAGCTGCTGGTGGGTAGAGGTACTGATGTTCCCTTGGACATGGTGACTGTGAGGACGGAGCTGAGTGGTGGTACACAGAATGACAGCAAGGTACAACTGTCAGAAGTGACTAGGCTTCCTGTGGAAGAGGAGTTGGGGAAGGTCACAAAGGTAGAGTTGAGAGGCTCAACTTATGGCTCCTACATTACAAAGCTTGAGGGAGATGGCTAAGAAGGCACCTGAGGCCCAAGGAAAAGGAGGGTCTGTGTATACTAGAACAAATGTTTGTTGTATAGAGAATGGACTCATGGAGGTGAGCTAGAAGGTGAAGTGATAAGACAGAGAGCTTACCGTCTGCCACTCTTAGCCATAGCACATGACATTTCTTTCTCAGGTCATATGGGCATAAGATGTACTAAGAGATGTAGTATGCAAAATATCTATTGGCCAGGGATAGCAAGTGGATGTTGTAGGATATTGTAGGACTTGTGAACAGCGCCAAAAAGTTGGTAAAACAGGGGAGAAGGCTAGGGCTTCATTACTGCCTTTACCTGTTATCGAAGAGCCATTTAAGTGAGTAGCCTTAGATATTGTGGGACCCTTGAGTACTCCAAGTTGTACAGGAAAATAATACATCTTGGTGGTAGTAGACTATGCTACAAGAAATCCTGAGGCAGTGGCTCAGTCATCTACTGAGTCAGAGAAGGTGGAAAATGCTTTGATAGAAATCTTCACCAGACTGGGTTTTCCACAGGAAATACTGACTGACCGAGGTGCAATAATGTCAGGCATGCTGATTTGTCTGTGGAAGCATTGTGGGGTGAAACATCTAAAGACCATCCCCTACCATCCCCAGACTAATGGTCTTGAGGAGAGGTTAAATTCTACATTTAAGACTATGCTGCATGCATTTGCAGACCAGTTCAAAGAGGAGTGGGACAAGTATTTGCCCCATCTGTTATTTGTGTACAGGGAAGTAACATAGGAATCTACAGGTTTTTCACCCTTTGAGTTGTTATATGTGCATAGGGTGAGGGGACCTTTAAATTTAATTCCAGACGAGTGGGAAGGTGAGATTGACTCTCACAAGGAGTCTGTTGTGGCTTATATTCTCAACTTTCGAACAAGACTTAAAGAGCTCATGGATTTAGCTCAAGAGAACCTAGCAGTGGCTCAACAACAAAAGAAGGTGTGGTATGACAGGAATGCTTGGATGCAAGAGTATGGTGAGGGACAGAAGGTGATGGTACTTGTTCCAGTTATACATAACAAGTTACAAGCAGCTTGGGAAGGACCCTTTGAGGTGGTGAGGAAAATCAATGATGTGAACTACATGATAAATTTGACAGGTAGGAGACAAGGGCACAAAATGTACCATGTGAATATGATGAAACTTGATCACGACAGGGAGGCCCTAGTATTGAGCATTCATAGTGATGGCAGGAAGAGTCTGAAAGGGATATGGTAACTGATCTTTTGAGTGAGGCTAGGATTGACACCTCTGTGGAAGAGATCACCATATCACCGCAGTTAACTCCTAATCAAGTCCAGGAGATAAAAAAAAGTATTGTAGATATTTGGGGATATGTTCACAGTGAAACCTGAGTGTACTGACTTGGTGCAGCACCATGTGGACACAAGACTCCAAAAACCTATTAAGCAAGTTCCTTACAGAGTACCTGAGAGAGTGAAGTAGACTCTGAAAGAAGAAATAAGGGAAATGCTGGAACTGGGCATAATTCAAGAGTCTAACAGTCATTGGGCTTCCCCAGTAGTGCTAGTGCCAAAGAAGCATGGCATGAGGTGGAATCTAGGATTGCAAGCATGTGATATGACTGTACAACATTGCAGTGGGATTAATAATGCCCATGCAAATGGATTTCCCAGGAGATGAATGGACTGATTTTCCCAGACAAACCTATTTTTCTCAAGCATTGGTTTTCAGGGGTCACTTGAAAAAACATGCTTGAGTCATAAGGGTGGGAGAAATGTGAAGAAACTGAAAACACTGTTATCTGTGTTAGCATGTCTGATTGGAGATTTGTGCATATTCTTAGATTAACTTGTAAGGTATATCAGCATGCTTAATTGTGAAAATGTAAATATGTTTAAACTGTTGTCTTTCCCTGTTTAAACAGAATGCTTAAAGAATCTGCCACTGCTTTGATACACATGTTTGAGAGGGATATTTTAAAGTACAAACTGTGGAGAATCAGTTGAGCAGTGAGTGATGTCATTAGAATGTTTTTTGTTGCTAGGAGATGATTTAAGCAGCTGAGTGATAGAAAAAGAATCATTTTTACAGATGACTGTTATATTTTGAAATTAGACAGAAGGAAATCTGTGTCAGGCTACATCAGACGCATTTGGATGTGTGAGATTTTGAATGTGAGTGTATTAGAAGTCTTAAACTGGGACCCTTTGCTCTGAAGTGTGTAATAAGAAAAATGCATTTGGATGGACAGAAGTACATAGTCCAATCCTAGAGAAAATAGAGCATTTTCCTTTTGTGCTCTCATGGGGAAGATTGTGAAATATTACTTCTGTTTAAGTGACAGTTTAATATTGGAGTGAGTAGTGAGTATTGAAGACCCCTCATCACAGGTGTACTTCCTTCTGCATGCAGGCATGCATCAAGTATTCCATTAGCATAAACTAAGCCTCCTAAAGTTCTAAAAGACTTTAGACAAATTGACAGTCTTTGTCCCATAACTAAGATATTTAAAATGCAGCCATTAATATATTACAACATACATTTATGTTAGACCATTTATGCTTAACAAATGTAATTGGTTTTATCAGCCAGTTTGAGAAACAACAGACCAGGGGACCAATGGCTGCTGCTATACATTCAGCACTGGCCAAGGCTTTCAATTCAGTGCCACATGAGGGAATTTTAAGCATTATGAGCAAATCATCATTAAAAGTTCTATTACAAAATGGGTGGCAATTGGTTGCAAGGCAGAAATTAGAAATACATTTATCTGCAACTGAAAATGTGGGAGTTGGTTCCCTCAGTGGTCAGTGATAAAGCTACAATATTTAATATTGTTATGTTAGAATTTACAATTTGTGATAAAATATGGTATAGCAAATTTGCAGATAAAACAAAAATAGGTTCTGTAGTTTCCAACCTGGTTGTCTTGTTTAGATTACAAGGTTTCATGGACACATTAGAGAACTGGGTAAAAAGTAGAGCTATGAAATTTAATGCTAACAAATCAAAGGTCATTCACTTTTGTGCATAAATCTTCACTCATATGCTCTCAACAACAACATTTTGGTAAATGTATCTAATATTACAGATCTTGAGGTAATAATTGATCCTGAATTCACATTTGAAGTCAATGCTTGGGCTGTTGGAATAAAATGTTACATGGTATTTAAACAAATCTTATATACTATCATCAATAGGGACTAACAAGTGCTACTGCCACTTTTCAAGACAATGGTTAGACCTCACATTACATATTGTACAGCTATTTGTTCTCACAGTTCTGATCAGCTTAAAGGCTACCAAAAGTACTAAGATATTTTACTAATTGGAATTCACAAGTAAAGAGAATGAACTATAAGAGAAGGTGTGAAATGTTGCCCATATATTCAATAAACTATAGGATGATAAGAGGTAAGTTAATATTAATTTTTAAAAGTATGCATAGTACTCAGTAAGCAGTTAAAATGGGTATTGAAGTTAACAGTCACTCTAATGAAACACAAAATACAAAAGATTTTTTTTTCGCTATTAACTGCGTAACAAGAATAAATAGGAATTATTTCCGCTACAGGGTAGGCATGCGACATGCACTTCCATTTAGAAAAAGAAAAACAGATGACCTGAAGTCCTATAAGAGTGGACTTGATAACTGGTTGAGCAACAGGACATATGACTCAGCTTTGATAGGAGGCAAGCTTAGTGTAAGCCTACACTGACACTTTGAGCATGTTCAATTATTTAACATTGAAATATTGAAAACATGTACCTATACGAAAATGTTAATGACTGCAGTCTCACCTGTGATAAGCATCATGGTTTTAAGAGTGTCTTTTTCTCAACCACAGCCATTTACACTGCAATATATTGCATACATAATAGTATAAATGACTATGTTAACAGCAGGGGGTTACAAAGATGTGAAGAAAGCATTTAAAACAGTCAGTCTTCAGTACATAGTTTGACATGTACTAAATGAGCTACTGATCTGTGAGGATCTGTAGAAGCCCAGCCATATGTTCCCATGAAGTTTTTAGCCTTTATATTTTAAATATGAATAACTCAGAGAAGTGCAGAACATTTATGTGTTGGCCCTTCCCATGAGTGACAAGGATATTAAACCAGAAGTGAATTTGCTGTTACCTATCCATTCATCTAGACTACACATGAATAGCATAAAAGAAGTATTTTTCTCTATGTTGAGAGGAAAGAGATTCCAAAGAAGTTGTACTCTCTGTGATAGATATATGTCCCTCTAATGTGTTCTGTGTATGTTACAAAAAAGATTGAGATGTCTTATGGTGGTGTTTATACCCCAATGGACATGTGAATGTGCAGTAGCTCTGACAAGATAGTGTCTGTTGAGGCTCTGTACTTGAGGCAGAGATCACCTGTCAGTAGCCTTTATGTTACTGAGAAAAAGGACAGGGCTTTGAAAGGATTCACACAGATTTTATGATTCATGCCCTTGATTTTCTTAGTAAGAAAAAAATGGTAGATATTCAAGTTGTGCCAGAGGTTTGGACAGGTACATTCTGAAGGGTGCATTATATTAAGTGATTGTCCTTTTGAGTGCAGAATACAGAGGAATGATCACATCAGTGGTTCTTGACAACTTACTCTTAGTAATAAACTGTAGAATAAAAAAAGGACTTTCTTACAATAGCGGATACATAGTGATTGAAGAACAGTTCATTGTCTACATAGGTTCCAAGATCCTTAACTATTAGATCAATTTTTAACAGTGTGTCGCCAGTTTACAACAGACTTCTTTCTTGCTGAAGGATACATTTATACATTTTCTGGCATTTAATTGTAGTCAGTAGTTTTGATACCAGCTATTAGCTTGGGAGAGACCCTCTTGAAGGATCTTTGTTTTCTCTGGGGTCTATATGATGGCACCAGGTTTACAGTCATCTGTAAACTTGATCAGCCATAAACATTTAACAGTAATTTTGACCACCGAGAAGTAAATGCCAAAGAGGAGTGACCCAAGGACTGAACCGTGATGACACCACCAGTGACAGGTGTTTTAGAAGAGACAGAGTAGCCCACTCTAATTTCCTGTGTTCTACCTTTGAGAGAACAAAACTCACAGTGTGCACTGATTTATACTCACCCATTGCTTCAGTAACCTTCTCAAAGAAGTCAACCAGGTTAAGTAGGCAGGATCTGCTCTTGACAAATCCAGACTGGCTTGGACTGAGAATTTATATGCTATCTCTGTCTTTACTTATTAATTCTATAATGATCCTTTCCATAACTTTACAGATGAGGGTGATCAGACTTTCTGTTCTATAATTTCTTGGGCCAGTTGATGCCCCACCATTATGCAAAGGGATGAAAGTTTCTGTCCTCCATTCATCTATCTCAAAGCCTGTTTGGAGGATAACATTGAATAGCCTGTCTAGGGAGTCATGAAGTGCCCCTGATGAAACTCAGCAAGCTTAACTTTGGAGAAAACACTACCCTTTTGATTAAAACATTTCCTAATCAATAGAACATTTCAACTATTTGCTAATGCTAACTTTTCTGATAAGGGCACACTTTTGTGTGATTTCCCACAAAAGTCAGTTTTAGGTTCTCTACTTTTCTTACTTTTAATCTTACTAAATGACCTGTCTCATGAACTTCCACCAGTGAAACTTAATTCTTCATGCTGATTATCTACCCAAGCAACATTCAGATTAATAATTTTGACAATTTCATTCAAAAATTCAAATGGCTTTAAAAAAAAAAATCACAATGAATCCTCAATAGCTAGCTAAGCATAAACAGATACCAAATCAAGAGCATATTTTTTGTTTCCATCATGCTCTTTTAAGATTGACCTCAGTGACAAAGGTGTGCAAGGTGTTCCCTCTGTTCATAATCCGAAATATCCTGAACCTACTCTGGACCCTGATCTGTGCTTTAAACTATGGTATGAAATAACCATCAACAAAGCACTGACAGTGGTCAAGTTATGTTATAAAACATTACACCTTCTTATACCCATTTGATGGCTTGTCATGACAAGAGATGAAGTTAAGCCACGTTTTAATATGTTATCTGACTTATTGCTGTCCATTCCTCAAATAGTAACCATTTTCTCCAAGTAACAGAAAACATCTGTGGCTTGTTTGCCCTCTTAGTAAGTCCACAGATGCAACTTTGTGAAATACTCAAAAATTCATCTGGTTCCCAACATAAAGAAGAGCAACAATTCATTTTAGCAAATGTACTTTTCTTCTGGATCATCAGTCTCTATTATTGCCCTCATCTTTAAAAATTAGCTATTACAGCTCACACATTACACCTGAGACATAGTTGAAATGGAGTCTCATTAGTTAGACCAACATTTTAAAAAACTACCAGTGGAAAAAGCATTTAAGAAAGCTTTTTGAAAAATCGCCTCACAATTGAAATCAGAGAACAAAATATGATAAAAAGTTTCAAAATATATCTGAGCTATCACCTAATATGACTTGCTTTTACTTCAGAGACAATGGATGTCACAAAATATTAATAATGGGCACTGTAACAGTTAATGTAATGTATAAATGTAAGTGAAAGCATTGCATATTTTCTGTACAAAGGCAGACATTTGTCAGTTTTATACATGCTTTATTAAAATGTTACACATCATATATAAAAGTGAGTGAGCGCATTGGCATTTTCTCTGAACAAAGTTGAACAATCATCAGTGTTCTTGCTGATGCGTGTTTACTCTTCAGTCTCTATACTCCAATTCGCTATTGTAACTAATGTACCTTAGTACTGTTTGTGCTCTTTCACAAGCCTGGGTAATACTTAAAAATGATCAGACTAATCAGTCTACTTAGCTGGTTAACATATTGAAATTAAATAAGTTAGCAAACAGTGATTATGTAACCCTAAGGTCTTGATCAAAACTACTTACTATGGACCTTTTCTAAGAGTCACAAAATTTGTTATGATCCAAAATAATAAGTAGATGAGAGGTAGAAATGGAAATTCACCTTATGCAGCCATTTTTGACCATTGCAGAGAATTAAGGCACAAATGGTACAGGTGTGTTTTTGCACTTCCGATTTTCATCCCCTTACTCCCCATCACTTATAGTCAGTTTGCTGAAACACATGCCTTTCACTAAGAATATGTAGTAGAAAAGTAACAGTAAAGGTTGCATTTCTCAAATTTTAATCTATTAGTCAGCCATGTGGTTATTGTATAAGAATGGAAATATTACAATAAGTACACAATTTTGTTAAATCTTTTAAGGATCAACCGGGGCTTTAAATATCAGATGGATGACTTGGAGATTCATAATCAAATCATAGTCAAATCTAAGTTTATGGTGTGGCCGAGGGTTATGGTAGTCAAAAGGAAAACTACATGAAATGTGATCAACTTATCTCAAATGAAGTTATTAATGCCAAACATCTTAGAGTTTGGGATATTTTATATAGTTCCTTAATCTAGGATGCCTAGATAGAGGTTTCATTCCATAAATTTATGTTGGCTGAACTATATTAAAAAATGAGATTTTGAAAAAAAATAAAAAGATCTTCGTAAAAGGTCAAAGTAGGTAAAACAAGATGGGTGAAGTTTGCTTTATTCAGATCAAGACTTTTCATCAAATGTAGAAGTAACTCAAAAGGGAGCTAATGGCATTAAAGATGTTTTGAAGGTTTAAGCAAATCAAGGTCTGCTATTCTGGGTCTAGCAAACTCCTTGACACTTTAAGTTGAGCATAGGAGTTGATAATGTGTAGCTCCTGAAGAAGGACAGATGCATTTAACAAAAGCTTGGGTAGAGATGAACATAATACAATGGGAACTATATCAGCTGGAAATAAAGGGGCTAATCAATCTATCTTCAGCTCCAGAAAAGCTTACTTTTGAAAGGATATGTGCATATCTCAAGCAAGTGATACTTGTGTGATGTTTTCCTGAAAAGGGAACAGCTTGTTTGTTTAAGCCTGCCAGAGGAATGACGGCTTGTATATGTAACCTAAAGTAACATTAGCACTGGGTAAATTGCATTTTGATCACTGTGTGTTATAAAGGAGTCTGACAAATATTAAACTTAAATAGTCTGTACAAATTACAATTGCTTTATAAGCATTTTAGAGTAATGTTTTATAACTGGGAATCAAAAATTATACTAGCATGAAATACAGTGTAAAGACTGCAGCATCTGACAAGCTGTGGAAATAAACCCTCCCCAATGTTACCTATGTCTAGCTTTTTAATTTGGATATAGTTTGGCAGTTAGTAATTTGTAGCTTGCAGCACTGCTATGACTGTCCTCTTTTTCTTCAGCATGCCACATTGACTTGTTTTGTTACCTGTTTTATAAAAGTTTCTAATTTGCTTAATGTAATAGTCTTCAAAGATTTTCCTTATTCCATACTGCCTTTGACTATTATTTTCTCCTTGTGTTCTCATCGATTATAATTTTCCAGTGAATGCGTCATGCAATGGCATTGGATGTATATTGCATTTTGAATGTTTCTTTATCCTTGCAGAAGGTTTTCACCATCATGCTGAGATTAACCCTTTTACTAAACAATTAGCATGATTCATTTCTGATTGAACAATGTTTGTACTTATATGTTTCAGGATATGCCCCAGCCCTTTTTTTATATAGTCTGTTGCTCAATATGATATACTTTGTAACCTCACTATGAAATTTAACGTACTGACATTTTTCAGTCCTTCACAAATACTGGAATTGTTATGACAGGTGTTGACGTTTCAGGTGAGGCTAGAAAATGGGGGTGCTATTTCTTTTGAGATCACCCACTGGATATCTATACACCATTGTGGAGCCTTGCCTCCAGATGTACTCCACAACTGACCAAAAGTTTTGCACACAGTTTGAGCAGCTTATGGATGAGCATAATGCCAATATGTACTGCACTGGAGTCCATGAGCTGACTATGCATGTGCCCTTTGTGTTGCAGACTGTAGCTATAAATCTCTGGTGGAAGGAACTGCCTTACAAGAAGTATGAGGCTGTGTCATTTTCTTTGTTGCCATTGGTATTTCTGTGTACACATTACTGCAGCAGTGCATGAATTACACTGCAGTGGTGGTGCTGCAGTAGCGTTGTCGCCTCACAGTAAGATGTCCTGTTCGATTCTCAGCGAAAGCATCTTCTGTGTGGAGACATGCGTGAATGGGCGTACCTTCGTTGAAGGTTGTGCATCAGGGCTGTCAACTCAGTACGTAAAAATCTACTGCCAATCATTAGCGGACCAGAGTTCCACTGTGGCGACCCCTAACTGGGAAAAGCTGAAAGATACAACAACATTAAGTTTATTTTTCAATTTCTAGGCCGCATTACTGTTTGTCATTCTTTAAATGACCTCGGTTCTTGCATGGCAACTGTGATGCATATGCAAAGGCTCATGGGAAGACAGTGGAAGACATGACTGTGTGACAGATCATTTCTATTACTAGGGTGCTGCTCATACAATTGGACTACATGTACTTCTGGGAGCTTAACCTATTGTCTTGGAAAAGCAGCAAGATTATTATTATAGTTATAAGGTATTCACTTTAAGGACAGGTTAAGCTCACATATCTAACCCACTGCTCACAAAGGATAGACATTTAACAGCTATTAAATATCTCAGGTCTTGTTCCTGCTCACTTTCCTAATGATAGGAAGTGAGTGTGGGTATTATGCTTAATACTATTCTTATGTATATGGCCATATCAGTGCATCTGATTCAAAGGCCTGTTATGCTGTTTCAGGTGGTTATTAGAAAAGAGTTATTTACATATGGATCTCTTTGTATTCTCACCCTTTGAGTCATCATTTTATCATTTAAAAAGTTTGCAGATACACAATGCAATGTGGTAATAATATAAAATATTAAATGATGACCTTGGTTTAGGTATGCACCCCAGCCTGTCTTATATTCAATCACCACAACTAAGGATGCACTAGTGAAAGCAGTTGCTTCATCATCAACTGTTGCCTAGGCAGTGATCAGAGTTCCCATAATCCAATGTTCACATCAAGTATCCAGTCAATGGTTTGGCTCCAACCACATATCATAATTGTTATCTGCAATTTTCATCATGGTGACAGTCCTACAACAAATACTAAAGCCACTAGTAACATTGATAACAAGTCATTTATAACCACTCATAGCTATTTAATGGTTAAGAAAGCTTATTAACCATGGAAGAATTTTTATCTTTAATGAAAGACAGAGCACAGAAAGAGATCAAGATTAAAGAACTGAGAATCTATCCTACCACTTTAACAAATAATCTTTGGAGAAAGGTACTAAATCTTACTGAAAATCTACAATTGGATTGTACCTCTCTCTCTCTGATTACTGTAAATGCTTTACTTAATTGTATGTTAATCTATGTATTTTGAATTGAACTGGTTTCATTTATTGATTTTTCCTGCAGGCCAAATGTAAATAGTGTATGTAGTTATTTATGTATTAGAATTTAGATGATGTATCTGCAATATTTTTATTTGTTTGAAAATAAAAAATTACTTGAGTAAAAAAAAATAAAGCTTATTAACAGGGGATCATTTTTCCCTTGCAGAAGACAGTTTGGTGAATTTGATGCTTGGTGAATTATGCAGATATGATTCCCATCCAAAGTCACCTCAAGTTCTATGTGTACTTTAACGTTGCTCTTGTAGAGTCAGAAATAAGTGGGTATCCTCATCGAACAAGAAAAGGGAAATGGAGGTGAAGAAGCCTCCCTTAAGGAAAAATTGTATCATTAAACAGCATCCGCTAAGCAGACGAAGATTAATTTATAGGTTATTTGTGTTGAGTTAACGTGTGCTTGTGAAGAACGCGGGCTAATATGATTACGTTTGAGTTACCTGAAAATGAGAAATTTTTGTGAACATAGTCGACTTTAATTGCATTAGGCATCTTTCCAACAGAGTCATAATGTAGAGGAATTCAAAAGGGTTGATACTCATAATGATCATTGTATATGTACTTTGTTTCTCAGCATTACAATCAAAACCCTGCAGGTTCTTCTTTGATGCAGATATATTTCTCTTGAATTGTTCTTCCTAAACTAATGCATCTACAAGGGAATCCAATCATGGCTCAAATTACTATATTAGACAAGTGGTCATTATCTTCTTGTAGCCAAATAAGTCATGTGAATTTAATGGGTTCCCTCAGAGTTTACTGATGTTTTAAAGAAATGCCCCCATGTTCATGACAGCTTTAGGGCTGAGGCCATGCTTCCTTTTTGGATGCAGTGTGTTATGGCAGACATTGGTAAACACAACAAAACTCATTTGATCTGAGAAACTTACCTGTACTAATTGGGCTCTATAAATTATTTATGCGTTTTATTGCTGAATAGCTTGTAAATGGTAAACCTAGGTTAGTGCATCTCTAGATGTCTGGCTTACTATAATCACTGCAGTACATAAGATACTTCTGCAATGTTAATATTCATCCCTTTAAATATATAGATGATGCATTTCTTAGTCGTAATGTTGAATCTGTTTTTGACCATGTGCAATTTCTTATGAATTATATTGATAGCTTTTTTTGCAAGTTATCAAGGATTCTTAATGCTGGTGATGAGTGTGCCTGTGGTTAACTGTATGCATACTACAGCTCATTTGCATTGGTGGCTGGTAACTTCAAAGCAAGGGATGGGAGTTGCAGAAAGCAACTGAATGGCTGGAGCCAAATACATTGGGGTGGGGTTGTATTACAGCAGGTCAATAACTGTTACCTATGACCAAACAGATGTGGTCATTCTCTTTCACCCGCAAACTGGTTCAGTACAAACTCAGTCATTATTGCCACTTTACTGTCTATATACACCTTAGATGCCTAGCCATAATCAACACTGCATAGGTGCTCCTGTTACCCACTAGTCACCCCTTAATTCTTCCAGTGCCCTACTCTCTTTTCCCTCATCCTGGACCACACCATCCAGACAGATTACTTCTTTCTTGCTTTTTCATGTATTATCTTACTTTTTATCCTCCCCCATGCTTTTAACACTCTGCACCTGTGCCAAGACTCCACTGTAATTTAAATCTAGAGGAAGAAACTGAGTTAAGAGGGGGGTCTGCTATGACCCCAGAAATCATAAAGTTGTAGATGCACTGAGGTCACATTTTTTAAATTAACTTTTAGAAAAAAAATTACGAGTAAAATAATATATTGAGTTTTTCTGTGAATAGTGCCTGTCTTCCTAACTCCAAAAAGACAGTTATCTTCTGTGTACCACTCTGGTGTTAGACTGGGATGAAAAGTAAAAGAACAAATAGCCAGAGGCATATATTAAACTGGTGAGTGTCTGCAAGAAAAAACAAAAGCACTTGGATCAAACACATAAAGATAAAAGGACTGTACATGGAAGGAACGAACAGCCAAAAGCTTAACAGGAGAACAATTATGGCAGCACTACACATTGCAACACTTTGTCAATGATCTGTTGCTATCGCATACATCCTGCTCAGACCAGCACAGACAGCTACTTACTGAGTGCAATGAGGATGCTTGACTGTTACAGAAAGTGAAAAACAATTCTGAACACAAATTCTGCAAAGTCAGAATAATAAATGCACATTTTAAACAAATGACAATAGTGTCAGTCAATTTTATCCACAGACAACTCTTGCATTCAGTTAAAGGCAACTTTATTGAATGAATATACCTCAGATATCAAAATTTAATAAAATAAAAATAGCAGCAATTGGAGAAAGTAATTTATTTTTCCCCCAACACAGATGTGATCATCAATTATTTCCACATCGATCCCTTCATTAGTTTAACCATATATACACAAGCAATAAATAACACTATTTCCCATGTATCCCTTCAGTAGTTTGTCCATGTATGTGCAAGCAGTAAGTGACACCATTTCCCATAACAACCCCTTCGATAGCTTGTCCATGTATGCACAAACACTTAAATGAAACATTTCCTCAACAACCCCTTCAGTAGTTTGTCCATGTATACACAAGCACTTCACTGATATCAGAATGGAATATTCCCCCAATGACCCTTTCAGCAGTCTGCCCATGTATGCACAAGGACATCACTGATGACGTCAAAATGGAACATTCCCCCAATGACCCCTTCAGTAGTTTATCCATGTACGTGCACTCATATATACATAGACTCAGACACGCACACTCTAAGCACTTGCCTTCTTCCGACATATTGGCAGTAGCATACATAGTGTATGGAAAAAATAAATAAATGAAAACAACATTATACTATGCTTGTGCTTCCTCTTCCACATTAACTACTTCCTTCTTCTTGGCTCAGGCTGCCTTAGTCAGCTGAGGAAGCCTGAGCAGCAGAAAGGGCTCTCCATTGCATCATGCAACACTCCGATGAGTCGCTCATTGTGCATTGCTTCCAAATGTTGCTGATCAAACCTGACTGATGATTAGGAAGCCTAATGCTTGACTGTTTTCAAAACAGCCCAGTAATTGTATGAAGCAGAATTTTTGTTGTTGCTGTTGTTTTGATCTCCTTAGAACATAACAGAAAGTCAACTATTAATTTAAAAATAGGTTCATAGATTAGTACTAGTCTAACTGCCTTGTGGGCCATTTTAAGCCTAGCTAATTATCCCATGTGAGGATCAAACCCTGCACCTTGTGTATATAAAGTAAACACCTTAACCATTATGCCAACCTCCCAGCTTATTACTAATCTATGAACCTAAACAATAGTTGACTTTCTGAATTAGCACGCTTCTTTTTTTTCTCTTTTTAGCGGGTGGGGGGTTGCAGCTCAGCAACCAGTAACAGTAGCTGCCCCTGCTCATTTGGATCATTTGCTGGTACCGTGATGTACCAATCAAAATGTTCTTTGTCCCTGTACTTTTTAACCATGATATTTTTAAATTTTTGACCTCAACATTTAAGTTCAGATTCAGTTTCCTAAAATTAATCCTGTTAGGAATACTATATAGATAAACTCAGTATAAATCTGATTTTAGCTGATAGTGTCCTTTCATTTTTTTTCTGCAGTTTATAGAGACAGCTGTTTTTCATTTCTTCTTTCCTCACATGCAGTGAATTCTGTTAAAATAAAAACAGTTATGGTATACCTTGTTATTTTTATAGTACTTAGAAAGAAGGTGCTTATCAGACAATTTCAGGTATCTTTGAAATAAGGTAAAATACACATTCTGAAGCATGGGCCATTGCTGGATGTTGCAGATTGCGTATCTTGTATACAGATTGCAAAGTCTCTTGCATAAACTAAGTGGATTCATTTTGCCGATGTACTAAATGTATTTAATAGTCATAATTCAACAATATATTTGGCAAGGATTCTTTATCTTTCTCAGACCTTGGTTTTGCTTTTTCCAGATACATATATTAAGTTTTGGAAAGATATAAACAGAAGATGATTTTGTAGTAAGAAGCCATCTAGATTATCTCTTAGGATATGGCATTCTCTATTTACCATTTATAATCTTAGCTTTATATTTCATGCTTGCTGCTAGCTTCTCCAGCATTCAGTAGATGATTAGAGAATAGAATCCTTGGTGATGGATAAGGACTTTTTGCTTCATGTAGAAAAAGAGGTCCAAAACTTGATTAAAAAGAATCCATCCTGACTGGAAACATCTTTTTAAAAACATAGTACACTTGGTGTTCTTCCACTGTTAGCTACCCTCACATAGAGTGTTTCATACCTATTTCACAATGACAGTGCTTTGCCTGCCTAGATTATCACAGCATGGATTGAGAAGAGTATTTTCAGCTTTTCCACAAGACTCATGGTTGATGCTTTTGGAACTGGGGATCCTGTAAGACATAAAAAATACCAGTAGCCAAGACTGAAACTCTTACAGAATATGCTATGAAAAATCATCTTTGTTTCATTATTTCCTGAGCAAAGGTATAAGATATGTCAGTTTGCCTGATAATTTCAGTAATAACTGAATTAGGCATCTCAGGCTATTTGTAGCTGCAGGAATAAAGTAGATTAGAGGTACACACAGTGGGCACCAAACCTTATTTGGTTAGAAAAGCATTTTGCACAAGTTCTACCACTGGATTTTTGGCAATTTCTCTTGTGCCCATTGAATTTAGAGGTAAAGTCATTGTGACAAAGGCCCTTGACTAGACATTTATCATTCTATTTTTCTTACTTCATTAAGGAAACAGTACCTCTGTAACAGGTGCCTTTCTTCACTGTAGTGGACAGAGTACTTCTGTACCCATCGTTGCTCTCAGTTTAGCCACTTCTACATTCTTAAGAATTATGCAATTGATGGCATTATAAGGTAATATATACTAGTGATGGGAAATGAAATACCTAAATTGTTTAAATCTCATATGTGCTTTGATGATGTGCGCCATACTAAAACATGATTACAATCTAGGTTTTGATGTGTTTCACTTTATACCATTATTATATTTATAAATAATAATAAAAAGCATAGAAGAAAATGTCCACTAATCTATTCCTTCATCAAAACATCTGTGTTCGACATGTCTTCTAATCTAAATAGTTAGGTTTATTTGGTTCAGCATGCCTGCTATAACAACAATAGCAACAAAAGCTAATAGCTGTGATACGTCACTTGAGCTTAACTGTTGTTTTTTTTTATATTTGTTTACTGGGGTAGTGCACTGATCAATATTGACTAATTTCAGGATCAGCCCAGAATGAAATTAAGAAATTTAAGAATTAAAAAATAATTAATGATAAGAAATGTAATATTATGTAAATGTCTAGGGAAAGATTATACTATTGCATATGCTGTGATGGTAAGAGCTGCTATGTAAAATACTTTAGAGTTTTGACTGCTTAAAAACTTGATTATTGATTGACAGTTGATTTTACTTTTGATTGGGTAAATGTTAGCCTTAACATTTAAATGTAAAATGTTGGAGGGTGATGAAGTCAGCAGTAATAATGTTAGTGTCTGTAGATGGAAACATGCTCTAGGGAGAATAAAATCTTAGTGCCCCAGTAGATGGGACTATACTGTAATTGCTGTACCTCTTAGGAGAAAGATGTGTAAACATGTAGCTGTAGTGGGAAAAGAGCAAATGCTTTTACATTTTAGGTTTTCAGAAGACAGATATCAGAGGTCTTCAACAGTCTACAAAGGAAAAAAGAGTAACAGAAGGACACGAAACTGAACGTGATATTATTGAAAACTGAATAGGTGACTGGAATTCAGACTTACTACTAAAAGTTCAACTTTGGTGAAAATATGATGCTGGAATAACCTGTGTCCCTGAGGTGTATAATGGTTGCAGTACACTGAACTGAGCTTACTGAATTTATAGCTTGTAAAAACATGATACATTTCAGAGCAGAGCAGAGAAGAGTTTGTGTGGTGGCGAGTGCAGAACATAGTGTATATTGTACCTAGTCAGCCACTATAGCTAGATAGCATGTGCATATAAGTTACTGAGCATGTGCATGACCATTGCCATTTTGTATAGTCCATCAGAATGAATTCAGGTATGAATGGAGAGCCACATGGAAGTGTGTTTGAAGTAATGAGTCAGTCAGTTAACTTAAATCTATCTTCCAGTCACAACTCCTGAAGTGTTTATATACAATAAAAAACTTGAACCCATCACAGTGCCTCAGTGTCTCATTTGAATACAAGAGACATGCGACATGGTGTCAGAATAAGCACCAAAGTTGAAGCAACTCACAGACCATGAGACATGCAGTTAGAAGTGGAGGAATATACAGGAGCCAGCTCGCAAACAGATCAGTGGTTATTCAAAGGTACTTAAACTCATTTAAGTGATTTTTCAGTTGCCACATATTTGACAAAGCATTCAAAATGTTCGTAATAATTACCAAGATAAACGGATTGTCTGAAATTGCGACATACTGATAAAAGTATTTGAAATAAATACAAAAGTGTTAAAAATAATTTGCAAAGTATTAAAATGTATGAAAAGGCTAAAATGACTGCATTTTCTCACAATGTACTACTTTTTCACATTAACTGAAAATTTTTGAAGTATCTGAAGTGTCCAGAGTGTTTACAGTGTTTGCAGTGTTAAAGTAAAGCCTTTTCAGGGAGATTGCTTTGCATTTGAGCTTAATTGCAAGTACCTGGTCTATGCTTATATTTAAAAAAATTTGTTGATATGGAAGGAGGATTTTGTAGACCTGAACCGCTGGTGTTTGATAATTATATTGCTGAGAACCGGCAAGTGTTTGAGCAAGAATATGATATTTTCTACAGGCTGCATTTTCTGATAAAGATGCACATATAAGAACATTTATCCTTCTTAATTTATCTGGCTAAGAAGCCATTGAGAGAGAACTTTCATTTGTGTATGCACCTGCTATGTATGCAGGGGAGGGGGAGAACTGCCATATTGTGATATAGGCTGAAACGCTGGAAGACCCTGAATGCTTAAAATGTAAATTTTGAGAAATGTGTAACCCTCAAACAAATATTACAATGGAGAGACACATGTTTTACACAATAAATCAAAAGCCTGGTGAAACTATACCAGCATATATTACGGACTTAAGAAATGAAGCAAAAACGTGCAGATTTAGTGATTACAAGATGAGCTGATAAAAGACAGGCTTGTGTGTGGTGTTAATAATGATGCAGTGAGAAAGATTTTGCTTCAAGACAGTGATTTAACATTGAGCAAAGCCACTGAGATTTGTCAAATATACGAGCTTACAGAAAAATGCATGCATATGTTTAAGAATGAGAAAAACATGTATGTAATGTCTGCCTGTGCAAATGTTGCTAGTGCACAACATAAAGCTAAGATGAAACATAAATAGAAACTGATGGGTGTAGCAGCTTCTAACCCTAACTATAAACGAAATGGGGCTGCCACAAATAACCTTATATTATTAATTGTCATAATTGTGGAGGCAGTCATGAACCCAAATGAGAGAAGTACTTAGCTTTTGGTCAGCATTGTTATAAATGTAAAAAGTGAAATCATTTCAAAAGGTATTGCAAGTCTAAAGTGGCACGTACTTTTATTAAAAGAGTGCATTCAAAGAAACAAGTAGATCAGACAGAGGGCTGTGAACAAACCTTCTATGTTGATGGTGTCTCAGTGATTGATGAAACAGTTAACACAGTAGATTATTGGAAAGAGTGAAATATTTTGTACTGTTCAAATTAGTGGGAAACCTGTAGAGTTTAAAGTAGACACTGGATCCCAGTACAATGTTATATCAGCACAAATGTTTGGTAAAGTAAAAGCTGTTGAGAAACTTGATTCAGCAAATTGCGCAAAACTTGTTGCTTATGGTGGTGAAGAGACTCATATTGATGGTGCAGTAGTTCTCACATGCAATTCTGCTGAGAACAACTATGACTTGCAGTTTTACATAGTCAAAAGATATGTGCACTCATTGTTAGGCCTCAAACACAGTTTGAGAATGGGACTGATTTCATTTAATAGAGGTCCACCATATAAGTCTAAACAACAACCACAATAGTATTACACATAATATTTTAGTGAATATACTGATATTTTCAAAGATGAGCTTGGCTCACATCTAGTCACATATTCCATGAAGTTAAACCATGAAGTAAGCCCAGTTGTCAGGCCAGCAAGGATGATTCTGGTAGCAATGCAGAGCAAAGTAAAAGCAGAACTTTACAAAATGATGAATGTAGGTGTAATAACTCTAGTAAAAGAACCAACTGAATGGTTCTCCTCCATGGTCGCAGCTCATAAGGAAAGCTAAGACTATATTCAAATATTTATTGATCTGTGAGATTTAAACAAAGTGCTTAAACATCTTCATCATCCGATGTGTACAATAGAAGAAGCTGCTCTCATGCCTAATGCCACTGTTTTCTTAGTCTTAGATGCAAAAAGGTTATTTAGGCAAATTTTGCTAGACCACAAATCTTCATTGCTACCACTTTCAGTATGCCATTTGGTAGATACAGATTCTTGAGAATGCCATTTGGGATAAATTCTGCCAGTGAAGTATTTCAACCTGCAATGGAACAATTTTTTTCTAGTTATCTGTGTGCTATCGTAGTAGACGACATTATTGTAGGGAGCAATGGTGAAGACAAACATGATAGAAATCTCAGGAAAGTTCTAGACTGTTCAGATGAAGTAAATCTCAAATTGAATCCTCAGAAATGTAAACTCAAACTGAAAGAAGTTACTTATGTGGGTCATTTGTTTACTAGTTTTGACTTACAGCCAGATCTGTCTAAGCAAGCATCAATTCTTGAGATGCCAGTTCCAGACAATGTCACATCTTTGCAACATTTTCTTAGTATGGTCCACTATTTAGGAAAAGTTCATCCCAGACTTGAGTGAGCTTTCATCACCATTATGTGCGCTGACACACAGAAATATAAACTGGTCCCAGTTTGAAGAACACCAAAAAGCATTTGATGCTCTGAAAAAGAAAATTGCCAGTCTACCCACATTGAGATATTATGATGTTCACATACCTGGGACTCTTTCGTGTGATGCTTTAAAGTATGGCTTTGGTGCAGCATGTCTTCAAGAAGGCATACCAGTAGCCAATGCATCGAAAACTTTAACAAACCAGAACTGAAATGCAGAATGCATAAATTGAAAAAGAGCTTTTGGCAGTAGTGTTCACATGTTCAAAGTTCAGTGATTATATTTATGGAAAATCTGTTCAAATAGAGACTAATCACCAACCTCTAGTGAAAATTCCAGAAAAGCCAATACATACAGCCCAGCATGCCTGCAACACATGATGTTAAATTTGCAAAAGTACAATTTCAGTGTAATCTATACAAAAGGCAAATATTTATACCTTGCTCATGCTTTGTCAACAGCACACAGACAAACAACAGAGTAGCATGACAATGAGAAAGCAGACTCTGAAATCATGGAAGTCTTTAAATTTTCCTCATCACATCTTGATGAACTCAGGAATCATACAGCTTCAGACTCAGTTCTCCAGAAGCTGAAACATTTTATCAGTCAAGGATGGCCAGCATGACAAACTAGTCTACCACTTGACAGACAGAAGTATTTTCCTTATAGAGATGAACTCATGATGGAAGATGGAATCATCATGAAAGGTCCTAAAGTGATAATTCCTTCAGCATTACAACAGGAATATATCAAAATTTTGTATCATGGTCACTTAGGCACTGATTCAACCAAAAGAAGGGCAAGAGGCATAGTATTTTGGTCCTCTATGTCAAAAGATATAGAGAAGGAAACTCTTGCATGTTCAATTTGCAATAGTACTAAATCGCACCAACAAAAAGAACCACTTCAGCTAAACTAGATTCTTGAGTTACCATGGTCGATGTTTGCTAGTGATATTTTCAAATGGAATGGTCAGCATTATTTAGTGTTAGTAGACTCTTATTCGAATTGGTTTGAAATGGACCTTCTTCCTAACTTAACATCCAGCACTGTCATTACGAAGTTGAACAGACAGTTTTCTGTTCATGGTAGTCTGCACAAAGTCGTGTCTGACAATGGTACACAGTTTACAAGTCATCAGTTCAAGAATTTTGCTGAGTCTTGGGACTTTGTCGATGTTGCTAGTAGTTCTGATATCCACAGTCCAATGGATTAGCTGAGCATGCAGTTTTAAGTGCGGAGCATTTGTTGGAGAAATCCAAGAGAGATGGTACGTTTTTCTTAACCTACTTAATCTCAGAAACATTCCTTGAGTTAATTTGCTTGGTTCACCTGCTGAGAGATTAATATCCAGACAGACGAGAACAACTTTACAGCTCAGTAAACAATTGATAGTATCAAAAATAAAGAACAACAGAATGGTCACGGCTTGACTTTCAAGAAAATGCCATTCACAAAAGTTGCACTTTAATAAGCCCAGCAAACCTCTTAGACTACTAAGACCAGGAGAAGTTGTGAGAATGCAAACATCTTAAGGATATAACCGAGTGGGTATCATTAGAAACCTTTGCAAAGAACCGAGATCTTACATCATACAATCTGATGGAATGGATTTTGGAAGTAATAGAAAGCACTAATTGCCAGTCTCTGAACCAGTGATGCAGCAGATTGCATGTGCCAGAGACTCTATTTCTCAAAATGACTCTAGACTTGTTCGAATTCCAGAGGACAGTGTACTTTCTTCAAGTAATCCTGATGTAATCCCTGAAGTTCCAATTGTAAAAGAATCCCCAGAGACTGTCCCTGTTGCTAAACTCAGTCAAAGATTTTATGTGACCAGATCAGGTAGAATTTCCAAACGCAATCAAAAATACACAGCGACTTGGACTTGAATTTATTTGTTGTTATATATTAATGTGATATCTAGCTTGTTAAAAATATCTTGCTGTTCTATTGCATGTCGAACAAATCAAAGAGGGATGATGTAGATCATTGCGTGTATTGTACCTAGTCAGCCACTGTAACTAGATAGCATGTGCATATAACTTACAGAGTACGTGCAAGGTCAGTGCCATTTTGTATAGTCAGTCAGAGTGAATGCAGCTATGAATGGAGATACACATGTGAGTGTGTCTGAAGTAATGAGTCAGTCATTTAGCTTAAATATATGTTCCAGTTATAAGTCCTGAAGTGTTTATGTATAATAAACAACTTGAACTCATTACACTGCCTCAGCATCTCATTTGAATACAAGAGACATGCGGCAGGCAGGACAAGAACTTGAAAGTCTCCATGGTGTCTCTCGAAGTTTCACAAACCCAGTACATCAAAATACTGGGTCCAAAAACAAATAATGAGGAAAGGTCTCTGTGTGGAAGAGTTAAGATTCCCTAGAGTTCAGGCACATAATAAAAAACATATTGCAAATATCCAAACTAATAACAAGTGGTAGAAATACTTTCTTTAAAAACTTTCCAAAGTATAAATCCACTAATATAAGTAGAGAAGCACAATCTGGTTTAAGCTGACTCATCTTTATTAAACACACACAAACAAGCAATCCAAATAGTAGTTGAAAAAAACAGAATAAAGTGTAGAAATTCACCATTCCATTTATATGTCTGTTTAAAAGCATGGGAGTAGCTTACTAGCTTAGCTGTGTTTTAAAAGACAATTAGCATGTTTACTTGCTAAATGCTCCTTCCCCATACCCTAGTGTGATACTTGACACAGTGCTGCCCTACTTCAAGCTCTGTGAATCCACAATATGTTAAAATAAATTAAACTAAAAGTTAAACTAAAAATTACACATTAATAATTGCTAAAACTTCCTGAAAGCATTTCATTGCAGTATCAAAAAAGAAAAAGTTAACATAAGTCTTCAAAATTCAATAGAAATCTTTTCTACCAACATTCAGAAACATTTTAACATGGATCACTTTCATCTATTAGAACTTCTTCAGGTTTGTGTGTCAAGTGAGAAAAGGGACTGAAAATTAAAAATTAAATAACAATACATAAAAATACATTTGTAAGTATTAAGGGGCTGCATGGCCTTCTTTATGGGGTGCAGCAAGGTTTGAGCCCTGCAAAACACTTCTTTAGACTGTAATGCTCTATTTTTAAATGAACTACTGATTTGAGTGAGTTATTTTCAATGATACCTGATTATCATTCTTAGCTTATACTTCATTAATTCATACACCTGCTTTAAACTTGATAATTGACTTATTAATAATCAGAAACCTAAAGATGGCTTTTAGAAATTGTGGAAAGAGTAAACATGATGATTATAGCTGCTACAGTGCAGAGAAACCACACAGTCTGATTGACTTGTTACAGTTGTAATCATTGTTTATACATGCAGTAATATTCTCAAAAAAGCCTTGTTACACTTATAATCTTTGTTTATACATGCAGTAATATTCTCAGAAAAAGCCATACTTACCATGGCTATCTGGATGCACTTCGACAAAGGCAGCAGAATATTCTGCATCTGTGTTCATGGACTACATAGTCTACCACAGTCTGTAATCAAGGTGGTGTGAAGTCCTACTGCCTCTCTTGTTTATCAAAGAACATTTGATATTCTTAAAACTTTCAATACCCTTTAATATCCATTAAGACATGTTCATTCCATTTGTAAGTACCCTTAATGTACCTTGCAACATCTTTTTCTTCCTCTTTTGGCTTTTCCCAGTTAGCGGTAGCCACAGCAGAACAATGGTCCACAGAACGATTGGCAGTGGAGTTTTACAGTGTCGAGTTTTCAGCCTAGTACCCAATCTTTCACAGAAGGCACACACACTCACACCTAGGGCCAATTTAGAGTATCCAATCCTCCTGTTTGGGATGTGAGAGGAAACCAGAGCACCTAAAGGAAACCCACGTGACCACAGGGAGGACATGCAGACTCCACACAGAAGGCATCCCAGCTGAGAATCGAAATGTAGAACCTCTTGTTGTGAGGCAACAATGCTAATCACTGCATCACTGCGGCCAGCAAGTATATTGGTGTATTTAGAAGAAAGTCCTACAGTACAGTTTTCACCATAAAGCTGGCTGCATGTTTTGAAAGCTGGATACCGACAGAATGCTTTAATGAAGTGGCACAAAAGTAAGACATGTATGATCACAGTTCTATTAATGAATGCTACCTAATCCTAGGTAATAGACCTATAAAGTATTTTCTTCTTGACTGCAGTTAAAGTAGAAAATAGTTATCTCAATATTGTGTTGTACATAACAGACTATAGTAAAAATGTCATATGTTGAGCATAATAATGGCATTTGGAAAACTTCATTAAAATCATTTTGATTTATTATAAGTTAAGAACTGCTTCTGTTTCCAAGTTAGCATTGGTGGATTGAGATGTCAAACAGTAGAATCTTCCATGTGGTGGTTGTGTATATTATTGTGCTACACCATCAAAATATTTCCTGAAACAGACGTAAGTTTTAAATGACATCCATACCAATGCTATAGTATATTACTATTTTCCTATAAGTCATTATAGCCTTAGATTTAAGAAAAGTATTTTTGTCTTCCCCATTGTGCATTGGCTGTTTAGAAACTGCTAATTAATGGTACAGTCATACATTCTGCCCCATAACCATGTTATAATGAAATGGTTCCAGAAAGGTGGCCTTTCATTAGCATACTGTTATCACTTTGCATTTAAAATGTCAGCACTGAACTATAGCATTTATGCAGCTGTATAAACAGTGTGATTATATTGCACCTTCTTCTGAACATACTGACAGTACTTTTTTTGCACTGCTATTTGGTTTTCATTTAAAACAAGAAGCCCCATTACAATATACTGTGGTCATAAACATCTACAGATTTTGTACTTGCTATTTTTATTACTGAGAAAGGACATAAGAGACTAACTGAATCTGACAGGTATTTCAAATGTGCATTTATGGCTGCTTTTCTGGTATTCTCTTCACATTCTTCGGCAGGCACCTACAGTCAAAATCATATTTGCTGTTCTTTGATTTAGCTCTTCTCTGTTATAATTAAATTTCCCCCTTGACAACCTTCCCATGCAGTTCACAAATGTGTCCTATAACTGTATTATCTGTCTTGTAACATTTCTAAAAGGAACCTATTTAGGTCTCAGTGTCTACAAAAAGGTCCCGTACTCCACTGAAATCCTATTCATCAACCTTAGTTCCTTAAGCCCATATCCTTAATTACTTCCTTACAAGATGAACATTTATTTCCCAGTATGCCAAACTTTTATGAGGTTGCTCATCTTATAACTTAAATCAGGCTTTGGAAAATGTACCACAAAGTGATTACTAGAGTGCAGAAGATACTTAGCTTTGCTGGTGAAAAAAAAATTTTGAAACTAGTAATATAAGTAATGGGGAAATTAGCACCCCACGTTTTGGATTTTCAGTACACACTATTAATTCACAGCTTCGACGATAAACTATGTTGTCATACCTCATACTTATATTGGTTGTTTTTACAGAAATTACATAATATGTTCCTTTTTTCATTCTTTATGCATAGTTATCCAGTTGCAGCTAACTGAATAAACATAGCTTTTCTGATAAAAACATTTTCTAGCCCTGGGCATGAATAAATCCTTGCCTCTGCACTGCCAGTCAGGCAGTTTAATAAAATCCCATATTCAGTTCTCATTCATTTCTGGGCTACATATTTAGCACGTCTGAAAAGGAATGCATTCTCCTCATTTGTCCTTACACTTGTTAACATTTTCTTTTGTTAATCACCCATAAGCAGTAAAGCTTGCCTGATTATGACAATGTGGTGAAAACAATGAAGAGTCTACAGATAACATTCATTCAAACATTATTTGAAACATGGACACATAATGTTTAATCTTAGACACATAACATATAATCTTTGATAGTAGATTCAAGAAACTTGTCTGACCATTTCACAGTTATTCAGATAAGCTGTCCATCTTACTTAAGGAGACTATCATATTTTTTTAAATGATCCATCCATAATGGACATATTAAAGGACACTTTAATACAGTCTGTTCCCAGTCTCTTTGTGCTGTTGTTATGACATATGAGTAGAAGTTTGACTACATATAGCAGACAAAGTAATAAAGTATTTGTATGTAATACAAAAAGAAAAAAAAAAAGAATTTCATAACTACATGCATTTTTTTTTGGCTAAAATTATTGAAACAGTTTCCATGTACTCTGGGTACCACATAATATGATACATGCAGAAAACCTTGGAAGACATCTTAAAACAACAGTTACAGTTTTCTTCCCCCTGGAATAAAACTTGCCTTACGTCTTTGTCATGCAATTTAGAATCCTCTCACTCTCTTTGACATTCCCACATTTTCAGTAGTGCTGTTCCAATCACCCACTACCCTTTCTGTAAAAAAAAAAAAATGTCATCATATCTTTCTTAAACTTTCTATGTTGTATCTTTATACTGTGTCCTTTTCTTTTCATGCATCATTTTTTGTAAGACTGTGTATGCCTGGGACTTGTGGAATTCTTTATACTGGTTAAATAGTTCTGTACTATCCTACATTCACTTGGAATTTGTTGAGCCATTTGTGGTTCTTAAACATTTATGTGCTGTCCACCCTTTGCCCATTCTTCAAAATGCACGTAAGTGTATGTTCTTGTCTCTTGTCACATGACTACTGGTGAAGGGTAGGTACTGCTTGTATTACTCCTATTCCTCCTCTCCATGCTGCTTCTATCATCTCCGATGCTCAAAAAAATGAGGTCTCCAGGATGGCACACAACAGCCCAGATAGTTTCTTAATAGCTTATTGTTTACAAAAAAAAATGACATCCCGTTTTACGATGGTTATATATCTTTCAGTGCATGACTGTATTCTGTCTTCTTTTTTGTCACTTTGTCACACTGAAACAATTAGATAATCACATAGTTCCATTGTGCTTTGATGGCTCCTACTGCTTTTCCTCCAAAAGTGCATTCTTTTTTACAGCTTACTGTTAAGCAGATGCATTATTGTGTATTTAATTGGCTTTAAGATATAATGTCTTAACCATTTCTTCCATTTGTGTTATGTCCTCTTTCATTCTTTTAAAAAATTCCTATTGATCAACTCCACTGTGTTAATTTGAATCATTCATAAGGGGTATACTTTTCCTTGGAGACCTTCTGCAGTGTTACTTACATATTGAAAATAACCAGAATCTTTGCATATTCCTGTGCTACTGTAGTAGTGGCTATCCTTTCAATTGAGTAGATTCAATTTAATTGAGGGTTAGAAGTGGAAAAACCATAAAGAAAATTGTATTTATATATGACACTTATTATGGGGAAGTCATTAAATAAAACCAAATTTCCCTGTTCATTCGCTCAAAAAAGGCATGTGTTCTTTCTCATATATGCTGTGATAATATGTTATTAGTTTATGCCTTCATTGCAGTTGTCTTCACAAAATGGTTATGATTATTCTTGACATATAAACAGCAGCCTTAAAAATCATTTAATGTATAGTCCACCCTTTAATAGATCTATTCACAGATTAATCTCAGTATTGCAATAATTGCTTTCATTTTTCAGATTCATGCTTCATATTTCATCCTCTCATTTAAATCATATGTTAGGATCTGCTTTCTTTGATGACCTTGCTTTGTATCACTCTTTGTATTGCCTTGCTCAAAACATAACCAGTAAAAAAAAAAATATATATATATATATATATATATATATATATATATCGTATATACAGTTCAGTTCTTCTCTCTTTCTTCCTTTCTTCTGGAACCTTTCTCCAGCTAAACTTTTCCTGCTGTTTCATTTTACTTCCAGGTGATACACTATATTATCATAAGTACTTTCCTGGTGTGTTGAGCTAAATTCTGCTCTCGCATAAACCAACTCACATCTATTAAATTCATGTATTTTTATTCTGAACATGCCTCATGATTATATTATTTTACACTCCGTTCTACTCAGTTATTACAGTAATAACCCATGGCTGGATGTGGGTAATGCTGGATTTACCCACGGTTGGTGTGGTTTGGTTCCTTAATTTTCTTAAATAATGTTTTTGTATCATGGCACCATGGTGTTCTTCAGCTTTTTTCCTGGTATCATGGGACTTTTTGATGTACTGTGCATGCCTATGGGACTTATGTTTCATCATTTATGCAGTACATCAGTGCTTTGGAAAGGAAGCAACTGAGAAAGGAAGATCTCTGTTGATTCTTTATTTATTTATTCATTTAAAAAAAAGTTTGAAATCCAGACATTTCTGAGGCATGAGTGAGACAGGGCAGAAACATATGGAGAATCAGGTATGTTTCTTTAGCTTTGCATAATATACTTGATTGTCTTTATATTTCTGTCCTGTCTGTCCCATACCTCTAAACTGTCTGGATTTGAAATTTCATACTTCATGACCTGGAAAGCTGTAGCACATTAAAATGATGCTGCCATATAGGTCCAGTGAACTAAAAGAAAACCTTATTATAACATTGGTTAAGCATTTTCATCCTTATACTGTATTGATGAAGTTTTTAAGGATGAAAGCTCTTAACCTATGTTGAAATAAAGCTATCTTTTGGTTCACTGGAATGTGTATAGCAGCATCATTTTGACTTGTTGTTTTGTCTGCCATTTGCCAAATTGGTTCAAAGCTGTAGCAATAATTAATAGAAGAAAGTCCAGGCGACTAGACTTTTTCCTATTGGTATATGCTGGATTTTACAACAGGTATGCTGGTTGGGCTGACCAATCAGTGTGCATGTTTTTGAATGTTAATAGCCAGTCATTATATAATGAGTGTAGGTGTTAGCTTATATGTACCGGACCTTCAAATAATCCAGATCATTTAAACATTCTATCTGTCTCATACATAAATAGGTCCTTTTAGTCTTTTAAGACTATCTAGAATTTTGTAATGTGTACCAGCATACAAGAAGGGCTCCTCAATTAGACTGTAGAAAGGAAAACTCTGTGGTTTTGTATATGTACCTAACAGCTATTGGATGTTTTCACTCCTCTTGGAAACTGAGGCATGAATACTTGATAGGATGCCACCTACTGCCTCTGTTGTTTAACACTCATTTGGGGAATGGCAGACATTTCTGGAGAGAGGCATGGTTTGAAGAAATGGATTGTCTGATGTGTACCTGAAAATGATCTGTTATTGAACTTCTGTCATAGTCATACATTGACCATACTGAACACTATGTTTAGACATCAAGCTGATTAGAAGCGTACTTGGTATTTAAGCACTTTGGTTTAAAGGTTGATGACTGATTTTATAGCCATGTAATCAGATCTAAGACTGCATCTTCTGGGGACTCGGGTCAAGAGCAGTGCTGAGCTGTCAACTTGTTTGTGTGTTGGACTTAACAACTGAGGGAAGCAACAGTCAAATGGCAGCATAGGAAGTATATGCCTGAAATGCTAACAGAAGGAGAGCTGTCAAAATCTTGCTGAAACTTCTATGTAGAAAGAGTTCAGATCCCACATACAGAACAGTATCCCCCACATACCAGTGAGAGTCAGGGAGTATGAACACAGAATTGACCCTTTTCAGTATCTCAATGGCTGGGGATGTGGCAAAGATCTGTAAACAAAATATCATTGGCAGTTCTTCAGATGGTAGAAATACATATTTGGACATTTGGAAATCAGCAGTGAGTTAAGCCATCAGTATAAAGAAGTCTGTCATGTAACTCTTGCAGCTAGAAGAGGGTCAGATTTGACTGATTCATAGGTAGGTACTAGGCTATTGGCCCTAGGGCCTATATAAGCATAGCCAAAAAGGTACCCTGGCTTTTGCCACCCAAGAAAATTATTTTCCTGTGCCTCTGTCGAGCAGAGCCACAGAGGTGATCCCCGGGGTGAATTTCCTATTTCCCATCCAATCATCAAGATTTTTCTTGAAGAGTGCTAATGAGGAGCTTTGTTTGATATAGACAGGTAGTTTGTTACAGAGTATGGGAAGTGTCTGGGACAGGAAACTATCTCTCCAGCATGTTCTGTTTATTGTGGTGACAAGGTTTAGGTCCCTAGAGCGTGTAGCTCGGAGGGATTGGGATTTCTTTAAGTGGAGCATGTCCAACATCTCTGGGTTTGACATAGCTTTGTATGTTAGGCAGTCTGTGTAGGGCATCTGTTTGAGGCCGGTCATCCTCTTTGTGAGGTATTTCTGCAGCCTTTCCAGTTGTTGTAGATGTCTTGTGAGGTACATACCAAAAGGGGCATTGTACTCAATAATGGGTCTAATGAGTGACGAGTAGGGGGGAACAATGACCTCTTTTTTCTTGGATAAGAAACCTTCTGTGATGAGGTGTGCCATGTAGAAGGACTTCCTGACTACTGTGGCAATGTGATTATCAAAGGAGAGACTACTGTCCACCTGTGTCACAAGATCTCTTATCACACTTTCAGTGTTAAGTAGACTACCACCTATGTGGTAGCTCATGGGTAGAGTTTTTACTAAAGGGGATGGCAATGCACTTTTTGGCATTGGGCTTGAGGCTATGGCTTTTACACCTGGCATCTGTCTCAGTGAGGCCCTTTTGTAGGATATCCACATTGTTAGGAGTGTTTGTTATGGATCCTAGTTTGCAGTCATCTGCGAACTTTGTTAGCCAAAGACCTTCTGTGTTAGCCAGTACTTTAGAAAAGTAGATACCAAACAAGAGAAGACCCAGGACTGAACCCTGTGGTATTCCACTTGTCACTGGTCTGAAGTCAGATGTGGAGTCTGCTACATTCACAGTGTGGGTTCTGTCAGTCAGCCAGTTGGCAACCCATCTTGTGACATAGGGATTTATGCCTAGTTTAGTGAGTTTATCTATAATTCCAGAGTGGGGGATGGTGTCAAAAGCCTTGGTGAGATCTAGATAGGGTGTGTGAACCACCTTACCCTCATCTACGGCTTTGGTGACTGCTTCAAATAAGTCTATCAGGTTTAGGAGACAGGATCTGTCTTTTACAAACCTGAACTGGGTGGGGTCCAGAGTTTGGAGATTACCAAGGTCTTTGTTTATAAGTTCCATGATGATATGTTCCATGGCCTTACAGACCAGGCTTGTTAGGCTAATGGGGTGGCAGTTCCCAGGGTCTGTGGTGGCTCCCCCTTTGTGGAGTGGGATAACCATTGATGTGCACCATTCAGTGGGCACACTGCCTGAGGTGAGGCTATGTTTGAACATGGTGCTTAGCTGGGGTACAAGTTCATTCTGTAGTTCATGTAAAATGCAGCCCGGGATGTTATCAGATCCCATGGTTACTGTGCTCTTGGCTTTGGAGAGTGTGGTTTTTACCTGTGCAGCCATGATTACAGGAACTTTGCATTCTTCCGGTATAGATATGGGCCCTTTAGTGGGTGAGAGAAAGGTAAAGTTAGCACTGAACCTATCTGCCAGGATGTTGGCAATATCAGTTGGTTCTGTATATTTAGTGCCATTGTGCTGTAACTCAGAGCAGATCTGAGTGTTGCCATTGAGATTCTTGACATAGCTATAGAATGCTTTGTGGTTGTCTTTAGAATCAGTGGCAATTTTGTTTTCGTAACTAGCTTTGGAGGATTCTGTGAAGGATCTCAGCTTTTTACTGAGGCTGACCAGTGAGTCCTCCAATCATGGGATTTTACTCTTTTTTGCAACAGCTTCTTTCTTCTGTTGTAGAGTTTGTTTATGACAGGGGACCACCAGATTGGCTTCCTTTTTTTGGAGGATAGCATCTTGGTTCTGTTAGGGATAGCATGATCCATGCACTCGTGTAAGTGCTTATAAAGTGCATTTGTGTAGGATTCAGCAGTTGTACCTCTATTGCCCATCTGCATGGGTGTAGTGAAGTTTGCCACTTCTGTCTTAAGACATGTGAAGTTGGCTTTGGAGAAATATTTTATGGTGGTTTCCCTAATAATAATAAGTATGATTGGCTACATTAGTCATCAAACAGAAGACCAATTTGTGAGAAGACTTAATGAAAGCTACTGAGAATCACTTCTTTTATTCATATACAGCTTGGGAAGGGGGTGGTGAGTGCAGTGTTTGGCCAAGTTGAAGTGAAAGTAGATAAATAGTGATCTTAACAAAGTATAATGTTGGGAGGCAGATGCAGTCCCAGAAGCAATAGGTGGGCAGAATACATTTCTGTAGCTGCAGTTACTGTGACAACTATGCAGTTTCAATATGGCGAGGCTACAAGAGTTGATGAGTTCCTCCCAGAAATGTAGGTGCTGGATATTGTTGTGTGTAAAAGTTAATATGCCTTTTCAATGTTACATGGCAGACGGAGACAGTAACTCTGGACTGGCAAGGTTTGGTGATTCTAACCATTTTCAGGAAAAATGATGACAGAGTATGTTCTAGTTATAGAGAAATCACACTCTTTAGCCCTTCTTGCAAACTCCATTTGCCAGTAGATCAACTCATTCTATTTCCACGGATATTACAATGAATCTGAAATTTGTCAGTATGGCCAATGAGGTGTTTTGTTGACATGAGGAAAGCATATGATCATTTAACCCAGAATGTATTTTTGGTGCTGCAACAGTATAGAGTTATTGGATTACAGATCCATGCTTTATGGTCCCTCTATTTGTGTAGTGAGAACTATGACCATATTTTGGGTATTAATATGGTCAAGGAAGATGTAAGACTCCTGTTTGTCTGGCTTAACTAACTTAGATGTCCTGGAAAGGATGAAACAAGGCACTTGACCGTCAGAATAAAATCCAAACCAATTTATTTAGTGTTTTCGTCCCTGGTGAAAGGACTTCTTCAGAATACATAAAACCATACAATCCCATCTTAAATAACCCAGCAATAGGAACAATAATTACCATTTCATTAATTAAATAAACAATTAGTATTGGTCCTTAAAGGAAAATAACACAAATGCAAATACTCTTCACAAAAGCATATAAATAAATATCTAACACATCCATTACCTAGAATTCATAAAACTAAAGCTGCTTTTAATTTTAAAACAGACCTGATTAAAATATTTTCATTTAAGCCAGGATAGGTAGTGGCATTTGATCAAAGCTGCCACTGTAACTTTTTATACTCAAGGTAGTCGTCTGTAGGTCACCCTCTCTGCCACCTTCCACTTGATCAATAATAATACATTTAAAGGAATGGTCAATAAACTTTTGGATATGTACAGAAAGTGCATTGTTCAAGTCTTTCTTTGCAATGTCATAGTTATGTTGATAAATTCTGCTTTTAAAACAATTCTTCATTTTCCCAATATAAAAACAAGTACATTTTTGGCATAAAGCTAAATAAACAATACTTTTGCTATTACAGTTAAACTTCTTATTTAACCTTATAATGCCGGAATATCCTAGTTCCACTTTGTTTCCTTCCAATATGAACATGCACAGTGTGCAATGTCTAAATTTCCTTATTACCCCAACCTGTTCCAAACTGTTCACTTTTTCTAGCATATTTTTATACAGACATCATTTTTGTATACATTAAGTGGATTAATTCCCACTAACTTGTTGTATTCTGGATCAATATCAAAAACCTTCCAGTTTTTGCATATCACTTTTTTGATGCCAGAAAAATCGCTATTATGAGTTAAAACTAAAGCCTTATGCATCTTCTTGCCATCTCTGTTGGATTCATTATTTAAAGGCATTTGATCCCTATGGAACCCTAATAATGGTAAATAATAACCCTCAGTCCTCTTTTCTTTTACCTCCTTAAATATATTATTTAGGAAGAGAATAGGGTACCCACTTTTTGTTAACATGTCATATAAAATATTACATTGCACTTCAAACTCAGTTGATTCAGAGACCATATGTGCCAAGCATACACATTGTCCCTTTACTAAAGATCTCTTCTCTTCAATGGGAAGCCAGCTCTTGTAATGTAGTAACCTATTCGAATATGTAGGTTTCCTATAAATGGTGAACTGAAAATTTGTCCTAGATTCATTTTTCCTAATAGTAACATCTAGATAATTGACCTAATCTTCACGTACAGTCATGGTAAATTTAAAAAAAATCTGTGGTGTTATGTATAAATTCACAAAATTGGTCTAATTTATCATGGGTGTCATTCCAAAAAATAATAATGTCGTCTAAAAAACAATCATACAAGGTCCAGCATTTGGCAAAATCCAATTTGATAACAAACTTAATCTCCCAAAAGGGCATAACTATGTTGGCAAATATAGGGGCACAAGCGGTCCCCTTAGCAACACCCTTCTCTGTTTAAATAGTAGTTGCTCAAAAGTGATAAAATTATTCTCTAGGGCCACCTCCATTAATGTCCTAAGGGACAGAACCTGGCCATGTTCTAGGTTTGAATACTGGCATAAATAGGAATAAAACCACTTGATTCCTGCCCCATGTGGTATTACTGAAAATAGATATTTGATGTCAATTGTTACAAAAATCATATCTGCCTTAAATTTGTTGTCAGAACGCTTAGTCAAAAAAATCCCAGGAGTCTTTAAAGCAGTACATATAGTCATCTAGTACTTTTAGATCAGGGTTTTTCAATGTACAGTAGTTATTAGGCATTTGACAGGCATAAAGAATAAAATAAGCCTAGAAATGGTGTTTCACCTTGCTGGCTAGGAAATGGTGTTTCATTTCTGCATACATTTTAGAAAGCAGAAACAAAGAATCTTCCACTGAATGCTGACCTTGCTGAAATAACAGTTTGTCAAAGGAAGATTGCAAAGTGTTCTTGTTATGTTCCTTTCTCAAGGAAAGAATCAGGAGATAAGGTAAGCTAAAAAACAAGACATAGCCTGAGGATCAATGCTAGGGGTGTGGTTATAGCCAACAGAACAAAATTACTGAAAAAGATAATATAATTTGCTGTATTCAGGATAGCAGGGCAGTTAAAGTTAGTAAGTTTGTTTGACCTGTTACTTCAGAGGAGATCCCCAGGATTCACGAAACTCTGTGCAAGAATAAGACTATTCTTGGATGGAGTGGTTTGTGACAGTTTAGTATAGCAGCGTGCCTTGGATATGCATGAAGGCATGCTGCTGTTGAATCTAAAAGCACATGAACCATAAACGTGCGCAGGGGGCATGTGTCAGCACTGCATGCACATGTAACATGCACCCTTCACTCAGAAAGTGCCATACAGCACTTTGTGACACAGACGAGTGTCACGCTATATAATATTAGAGCCTGGCTCTAATATTATATACTAAACCAGTATCCACAGACACTGAAATGTAAGTAGGTAACATTTCAGTGTCCATGGGCACTGAAAGAAAAACACAAACACATCTAGAAGGCAGCAGCTTTCAAGTGCACACTCCCAAATGTATGCACTCTTGCCCTACATTCATGGAAGCAGTAGGGCAAGAGGAAAGCAATAAAAATACAAAAAAATTATTTTTTTTTCATCAAATAAATCCAAAGTTTAAGCAGTGTGCAGCTTGTTTGCACGGCGTGCCGCTATGCTTAGTCTGGCTGAAATTCTGAAAATGCTAGACAAGTTCTACTGTAATACAAAACCTCATCAAGCAGCTGTAGCTTACTGATACTGCCATGGTTTAGCAAGTAGAAAATGCTCGGTTTGAATCCCTCCTCTGCCAATTTATTTAATAAACTTTTAAGGAATTTGAATGATAGATGTCAATCATATGGCTCATGTATAGCACATTAGGGGTGGGAATATGGAAAATATAAATGTAAAAAGTACTTTATAAATTTAATGAAAAATAAAATATATTTAAGCAATGCTTTGATAGTGTAAGCATTGCTTATCGGCTTTCAGCTGTGCTTATCTGGTGTAAGCATTGCTATGCAGATTTGCGTGGAGCTAAGCATTGTTCAGCATATTAAAACTGGCCAATCAAGAAAAAGTCAGGAAAACTGCCCTATTTAAACTGCACAGGCAGGGATACAGCCATAATGATTTGGGATTGCTCACAGCAGGACCAAAATGTCTGGTGTTGGTGAAGGTGTTCACTTCTGATCACAACATTGGGGCACCTAGGAGTCCCGGGTCATGGCTGGGCTCCTAGTACAAAACCATGATGGCAGGCTGCTGCAGGACCAGTACCAAGGCTTCCAGTATAAAGCAGAGGCCTGGGACCAGCTTGCACGCAATCTCACCAGTGCCACTGGCATACCCTGGACTGGTAAGTCATCACCATATGACCTGAAGTGGAGGAGGGGTGCAGTCTTGGACCAGTGGATCCAAGAAGCCTGAGCGTGGGATGTCCAATGGGTCAATAAGTATACAATCCCATGTATCTCTAAGTATGGAAAAAGTTCAACTTGTGACTGTGCAGGTGTGATTAATGTGTCATGTCTCCCCATACAGCTGCTGCAGAGAGGTCCCAAAATGTTGAGGCTCATGCCCAGTGACTGGCCCAGCTGCATCGGCATTATGGTGAGTACAGAATACCTCCTAATATTAGCAGTAAGAAATCAAAAATATAGTAATGGTAGTACTGCCTGTGTATATATAATTGTGCTGTAAAACTCAGGAATAAATGCCTGTGTCAGGCTACCAGCATTACAAAGGAGTATTTCCAGCTGCCGCGTAATACAGATGTCAGTAGCAAACAAGGTACAATATGCAGGAAAGGAATATTAGAATAAGTATGAGTGTGTCTGAGTGAACCTGCCAAGAAAGTGCCATGTCAGGACTACTGTAACATATAACAGATCATGCAGGAATAGTAATTGTGGATTTCTGAGTTGTACACAGATATGTATGTCAAAACTAATAAAGGTGATCCCACACACTGGTGTGTGTCATCTCACTTGTACCTGAAAAATAGAAATGTGTATGTCCTGCAGAATGCATTAACTGAGGTGAACTTCTTTAGCACTGCTTGTCTGCATACTTTAGAATGGGCATGTCAAATGACTGAAAAAAGCAACAGTACATATTTCCATCAGAATGTGTTTTACTTGTTTGTCTGCCAGCATTGTCCTGTGTTAACCTTTCAATTTTAGCTGTATGTAGCTGTAAATATACTGAAAAGTGTATAAGGCTAACAGGTGCAGACTTAAAACCTACACTGTACTCAGGAATCTAAATTGCAGTATGCAGTTGTAAAACAGTCAAATGTGCAATCCAGCCAATGTGCACATGTTTCTCAAACAGTGACACCAATGTCTGTTGTGTATGCATATTTTGTACTGAAAATGGGAAACAAATAATGCAACATGTCATAATAAAAGTACTGTGCACAAACATATGTACTTGATAGAAATGTCACAA
>NC_056738.1:12413301-12458301 GCF_019279795.1 Protopterus annectens | reverse complement strand
GGTCAGCCACAGTCCTTGCATGTTGGCCTGTACCTCCGAGAAATATATACCGAACAAGAGAGGTCCCAGGACTGAGCCTTGTGGGGCGCCACTTGTAACTGGTTTGGAGTCTGACATGGCTCCAGCAATTCTAACCATGTAGGTTCTGTCCTTGAGCCAGTTTGCAACCCATCTAGTGACATAGGGGTTTATATTTAAGCTGGTGAGCTTATCTATAATGCCAGTGGGTATTGTATCGAAGGCTTTTGCAAGGTCCAGGTAGACTGTGTGGACCACCTTCCCCTCGTCAATGGCCTTGGTGACTGTTTCAAAGAAATTGACCAGGTTTAAGAGGCAGGATCTGCCCTTAACAAAGCCGAACTGGGTAGGATTCAGTGTCTGTAGGTCCCCGATATCTTTATTTATGAGGTCCATGATGATCCTTTCCATAGCTTTGCAGACCAAGCTAGCCAGGCTTATGGGGCGATAGTTTCCAGGATCCATTGAGGCATCACCTTTGTGGAGAGGGACCACTGTTGCTGTACGCCACTCTTTGGGTACATATCCTGTAGTAAGGCTGAGATTGAACAGTAGTTTTATGTTTGGGTTTAGTTCTTCTTGGAGTTCATGTAGGTTCATATGTGGGTAGTAACAGTCCACACAACCCAGGATTAGTTTAAACAGCATGCATAGATATCCCCATTAACACAAAACAACAGATTTGGAGCAGTTGCATAGCAAGCCAAACACATGCATATATCGAACCTTAGTGGCCCTTACAATGGCATGCAGGTGACATTGTTAGCAACAGGCCATCAATGATAGTTTTTCAACATGGAACATGACAAGAAACACATTTCAATATTTGTCGTACAATACGATACATGTCCCAACAGTAAGTTTGCTTTAAACATACTCAATGAGTTGTTTTTTCAGATTATTGTTGCAGATATGGTGGAGGGAGACAGAGATGCCAATAAATAACTGTTATATGCTTGCAGTATGAGGTCCTCAGACCTTTTTATCCTCTTTATGTCCTTCAGGTACCATGTCTAGAGAGTGTCTTCCAGTGTATTCCCCCCAGGAAAATTAACTACCTGGTGCAGCACCACCAAACCCTCTTTGGCCGTACAGCCCATGATCAGAGGGAGAGGACTGCCCTGTGGAATGAGCTTGTCTGCCCATCAGCATGCTCCTGCAGTTAGGAGGGTTCCAGCTAGCCACAGGTGGTGGTCATGACATCCAGCCCCCCCTGACACATGCTGAGGAGTTCCTCACCAGCCTTGGTGCACCTGCCCACCAGCAAAGCCAAGAACCAGCTGATAGTCCCTTAAAGGCATGCATTGCAATGTGTAATGTACCAAGACCAAGTTCAAAACCTACAAACAGTATTAATAAAGATACATGTGCTGCACAAGCAACACCTCACTCCACCTCAGACCCTCCATCCCCATCTGTACCTTGCTGGTGCCAGTGTACATCTGTATGTTTGTCATTCATTAGCAGGAGCTAGGCCATGGTGCTCTGAATTTGAGACACTGCAAAATGACACTCATGTGTGGCCTATAGGTGTCAAGCAGCTGCAAAAAGGCGGAGGATGGGGAGGGGTGTCATCCTGAAAAACAACAGTGAACTGAAGCAGACATCCAAAGCTCGCTAAGAATGGCTGTATCTGAACACAGTCAAGGTCATGCATTGTGCCAGACATAATGCTGACTCCACAGCAACAGTGAAGGCACTGCGTGACCTCCAAGGGCAGTGCACATGAGCTGACCTTGCAGTCTGGCAGAGTTGGGAGACATTTGTAGGGCGGAGTGACGAAATAATGGCAAGTGAAAATGGGCCATGCTAGTATACATCTTCCAGGAATAGTGACTGCTGTAGTTCACTTAAAAGGTGCTGCAAAAAACCATCATGTTAAGGGTGTGCACACTTATGCAACCCACATATTGTATGCATCCCAATCAACATCTGCACAACTAACACATTTGTTTGATACTGCATTTGATTGCACAGGTCATATGTCACATATCAGGTGTATGTAATGTTAACATATGCAGTATTGTGGCCCCATGGCATATCAGGGAAGAGGGTGGCATGTCAATAAGGGTGTGTACACTCCTGATAGCCACAGTATGCTTTGGGGATTGTCAGCATAATTGGATTTTATTGCTCATACATGCACTGCTGATGATCAGATCTACAAATCGGATGTCAGGCATTCACTATTGACATCTGTCCTCATATCAACTGAGGTATGTGTCAGACAAACACATGGGGCTGTGAGCAACAGAGCAAACATAACTGCCACACAAACACATTCAGCTATGGTGTGTACACTTGTGAGTTATGGTGCACAGAACATGGCAAGGTGCTGAACAGGTGCACAGCAATACTGTGTACATGGGTGCAGTGTGTTCCAGGGGAAGGGGCATCACCTACTAACACAACTCATGCATCACAGAGATGTGTAATGTTGGTAACAGGGATTGAGTATAGCTGCACTACATGCTGTTGAGTGCCATATGTCATGCATGTTGACAGTTGGTTAATGAGAGGTCTGTGTAATATCTTTGTGCCACCTCACCTGTAAGTGTGTGTGTGTGTGTGTGTGTGTGTGTGTGTGTGTGTGTGTGTGTGTGTGTGTGTGTGTGTGTGTGTGTGTGTGTCTGTGTGTGGGTGTGTGTGTGTGTGTGTGTGTGTGTGTGTGTGTGTGTGTGTGTGTGTGTGTGTGTGTGTGTGTGTCTGTGTGTAGAGGTTAGCAATGGCATATAGGTCTTAATGTACGTTTTCTGTTTTCCCTTCACAGGTGGTGAGGTGGGTCAGGTACCTCCTGCAGGCAAACTGATGTTAGTGTCCATACAGACTCTGACAATGATGACAGGTATATTGAGTCTCAAGCGGGGTTGTCAGGGGCTGAAGCTGCACCATCAGTTGACGTTCCACTGTTATCCACCCCATCTCTGCACACAGTCACATTACCTATACATACCCATCACCAGTGGCTATAGATGAGGGACAGTTGGCGGGTGGTGGCATGGGACAGGACAGTGTGGGGACTATGCAAGTGTGTCTGTACGCAGCAGCAATAGCCGGATGACTGGTGAGGTACTACACAGGCAGATGTACAGGGGTGCTTATAGGAGGGCTGCTGACCATGACCCTGGCAGAAGTGCCACAGCAGATGTCACCAGATGCATGTTTTGGGCCATCATGGTGGCACAGGCATGTATGGAACATTATACCAGACAGGGTGTGAGGCTCCAGAGGGCTACTCATTCTGCTGTTATTGACAACATCAGTGATCTTGTAGGTGCCCACCATAATTTTGCAGAGGTCCTGGATAGATGGTTGGGTGAGATGGTGGGAATCCTTGACCATGCAATGTCCATGTTAGAGCATATGGTGGGTGTAGGGCAACAACCACGTGAATGTAGGTCAGCAACACCAACAGGTGGAGGTGTATGTGGATGTGCAACAATTCAGAACTGCTCCTGTAGTGGCAGTACCAGCACCAGCACTGCAGGGGGTTGCTGTCCACACCACAATACAGCAGGCCACATGCATGTGACCCTGGCTGGTCTCAACAGGGACCCCAATCCAGCGGACATGTTTCATCATCAGGGGAGAGAAGCATATCTGGCCTTGCACCTGGTAGTGCCCATGGAACCACTGGCGGCCAAAGTTCTCATGTCTGTGGCCGGAGACAATGAATTGCACACCTTGCCATATACAGTCTGCAGCTATCCAACAACCCCCTGTATAGGGCAGCCACATGGCCAAACTGTGTGCATGCACACACACACACACACACACACACACACACACACACACACACACACACACACACACACACACATCAGCAACACAGCTAGTGCACCTCCATACCTACACACACCACATCTGCACATCCTAATTAATAATGACACCCCCTAACATACACACATGATGTCAACCAAATGGCTCAGCCTAAGTCTCTGGCAAACCCACAACACACCCTGTGTATATGAGGATACCTGTGCCACATCCCTGTCATCCATACAATCAATACAGGAACAGGCTAATATGGTTCTGATGCACTGGGTGAATGTACTAAGGTGTAGCAATGTAATGCTGTGTAACATGTTTTCAGCAGGAAAGTTTAATGCTCACATGTCAGGATGTGTAGCTGTCCAGCCATGATGCATTATAGCTGTTATTAACACTGACTGATAGTGATCTCCATAATGTATTTAGTTTGTGTTTTAGGTTGTCTATGCGTCAGCAGGATGTTGGTCTGCACTTGTTTCCTGCAAGGGGTATGGCACTCTGGTGACACACTGACTGCATCATATCCAGGGTATAGCTCAACACAAGTAACAAGTCTGCATAAGAGTTACTGCATGTGCCACATGCTGATTGGTCTGAGAGGTGTATACAGGTGAGTGCATGATGGCTGATGTCAGCAGGCCTTCTACAGTGGACAATGGTAATTGTACTGGGTGGCACATACCACATGTTTGCGTATAACACACACACAGAGGCTTTGGTGTTGATGCAATACACAGAGGATACTGTACACATGGATGCACTTAATTTTAAAGTGAACCAATTTTATCCTATGTAATTCTATCAAGACATAATAGGCAAAACATCACATCAGTAAATAATCAGTCTGCTGCTTTAATGTCATCGACAATGGTACTGGCAGGGTATATGTCCCCTTCCCAAATGTAGTGTAGTCCTGGTATTGGTAAACATAGATGTGCTGGTGTGGTTGGCACAGCCCTGAACTTTGAAATGTGTGGGGTGGTGTAGAACCACACATAGTGTAAGTGATGACTATCTAACCTGTTAACATACACTGTACAGTATTACAGCAGACTAAGTGTGGGGATACACACAACAATATCCCCAATTAGGGTGGCTGTGTCCACGACATCAACAGCCAACTACATATACCAACTGGGGAAGAGGGCATTTGCACATCTACTACTAGTTTTGATGGAATGAATTTCCATGACATGATTCCTTTGAAATGTTAGCATTTGTCAGTCAGTTCTCGGACAGATGATCTTCTGGGACATGTATATTCTGCAAACTGAAGTAGATCCCTTCACATACACACACACTTACTTTGCAACCCAGAGAATAGAACCTTACCTAGGTACTTATTGCTACTAATGTGTTTGGCCTTTATTGCACATGCCACACAGCTTTTAGGATGAGGTGTGTCCCAAGTCTCTTGTTAAGTGAGGAACATTACCAGGCCTTGTATAGTATGGTGATGGGGGCTGTACTGGGTGATAATGGACAATACATAGCATGCCATACTGTCATATGCACATTGACAAACACATAACAGCCATAGACACATCTGAGAGACCTGGGTTTATCAGTGCTAACTACCTTGTCAGTGAGTCCATTCTGTTACAGATAATTTGCACACAGCATATGCATCATTGGGCTGGATAGTGTACTCAGTTGCCTGTATGGTTGATGCTGATAGTGGTCCTCATACAGTGGACCTTGGGACATGTACTGGGGGTATCATGGTGTAAAGACAGTATACCCAGCACCCACACCCCACATTGGATATTTTACTCACTGAAACCCATGATAATACTCTGACATACCCACAATCACACATTGACAAGGACTGCAATACAACCCCTTGTCTATCTCATCAGTGCTACTACAGGGATATGCATTTATTGCACATGCCACAGGGATAGTAGGGTGATGGTTTGTCATGGCTCTCCTAATGTCAGCAACACCACTATGCCTTATACTGTATGGCCAGGTGTATTGTATTTGGTGAATGTGGCCTCAAAATGCTGTATCATACAAATATACACACTTTCACACATACACACACTTGCCAGGACTCAGAGGGTAACCCATGCCTACCTAGCCATTTGTACAACAGTGTTGTGCTGGTACTGCAAGCTCCAGGTAGCCCATAGGGTGAAAAGTGTAACAAGGTACATTTAATGTGCATTACAGCAGCAGCCATTTCTTACTATGGCAATAGAGGTGTAGTGTGTGAGAAGGTCCTCAGGGTATTATCAACTGCAGGTTTACAAACACACAGACATTGTTATTCTCAGCAATGCACATTGACACATTTGTCAGTACTGGGGTCCATAGGTGTAGGTGTTCCTAGGTGTGTACCAGGATATTGTCCATGGAGAGATGAGAAGAGTATGGGATGTGAGTACAGTGGTATCATGCCACCTGACATTTGTCAGCAGGCCATCTATCAACTGATGCCACATGAGTGATCATCAGGATAACAGTTACATGCAACATCTAATCATCTGGTTTTCTCTTGCAGAGGGCCATTGAGGTACTTCAATTGACATGTATGCAACATATATTGCATAACATGGCCAGTGTCTAGGTTGGAGACCTGTACCCAAGTATGTTCTGTTGACTGTGGTAGTCTAGTTGAGGTATCCATGGCATGCGGTGCATACAGGGTGGAGTTTCTAGCTGTGGCATTCATAACACAGCTAGGCAGAGATGTCAGTGTCAGTCAAGCATAGATTGCCTGTACGCAGCCCAGATGGATACCTGACATCTGCACACCTGTACAAAGGACAGACATAAATCAGCTAGCCAACAGGTTATGCATTAGGATTAATGTTTTGACAGATAGACATCTGACACTGATAGGTATGCCAATACTACAATACTACATGACAGAAGCCCTCAATGACATGTCCAATGCACATAGTAGTCTAAAGTTAATATCCGTATATCAGATCAATATCCAGTAGGAAGTACTTAATGACACACAGCTTACTCACCAAGAACATGATAGTCAGTACTCAGAGTCCAGCTTTGCATGCAGTGGTGTATGGTTCCAGTACTACAGTCTACAATCTACTCTTACTTGGGAAAGCACTGTTAACAGCAGTAACGTAATGATACAATACTTGCAAGTATGACTGCATATAACCTGGGAAACTACCCGTGTACGAAACACATAAAAAATGAAAAGATTGCTGTACTAGCCATATATACTCAAGTGTCCCAGACTGTATACTCACACTCCTTGCTACTGTAATGACAGCACATAGAAGCATGTTATGTACATGGAATTAAATACACTTTTTAAATATGTCATTACCCTGCTATTTTATCAGACTGGAATGTGATCTCTGGTTACCAGGGCTGAGCTATGCTAAGCATTACTTAATTGTAAATGCTAAGCACATTTGTCCACTGGTAAGCGAAGCCTAGATGGTGTAAGCACCTATTCATTTAACAGTACATTAGCAGCGCTTACCATCGGGCAAACCCGCGCAAACCCACTTAAAGCTGCTGAAAACTGCCTTAACCACTCTGTATCCAACAGTCCTTGTTCTGCCTAGTAATAAAATAAACAGCCCTTGCATGTCTTGAACCCAGGACTCTATAGACTATAGTCACAACAGTTAACCACTAAACCACCACAGCATTGAAGATGTTTGTTGTTTTTTCCAATATATTTGTCAATACACATACTGAATAGTAGTGAACAACTGCTTTGACTTCTACAATTGTGTAGTATTTGTTAGTGAAAATAGTGTTGACTCAGTATGTTATATCTATAAAAACACATATCAGATAAATATGGTGGGTTACGTCTGGGTAGGTATATACAACACTCATGTTTACACAAAACAAGGATATGGATATATATATGCATATATATATATATATATATATATATATATATATATATATATATATATATCTACAAATGTAGATATATGTATACATACACATATATATTATTTATACATGTATTTATATATGTCTGTATATTGCTATATATATATATATATATATATATATATATATATATATATATATATATATGTCCACGAATAAAATACCCTAGGGAACCCAAAAACAAATGGATGACCAGGTAGGCTGCCTTAATAAAGGTACAGTGGGATGTCAGTGAAGAAGCTGGGCTACCGGTAAAGCCTTGAGAAAGGCTGTGTGTACCCGAGCGCTTGTGGTCGAAGGCTGAGTCAAGCCTTTAGAAAGGCTTTGTATACAGGTCATAGTTCCGGCTGGTCAGGTCGCCTGGTGAGAGGAACTGCTAGTGCAGCAGCTAGAAATAAAAGATGAAACACACAGAAAAACAGGCAAAACAACATAAATGTGGCTCGTCTAAGGAGCTCTGCTTGCTGTGGTGGCAAAAAATCAACATAGTCAAAGTTCAGACTCTAGAAGGTCATACTTTATTGAAGTAAAAAGTACCAGAAGTACAATCACCATCGTGTGGGAACATGCCCAGTATGACCTTCTGTATTGAATATGTGAATCTATTACAGGCAGGTTGTACTCCAGTGCAGTAATTTGTGTTCTACACCTACAGCTAACAACCTGTTTCTGCAGGATATCTGTAGATAGCCTGACAATATGGAGTCACAATGGGCAAAGGTTAGTGGGATACTGTAACTATTGTGTCTGTGCTGCTTGTGCTACATGGTTTTCATGTTAGCAGAGATATTCAGACTTATGCATTGTTTCACACTGTGATGTATTATGTCATCAACTACTGACAGATATACTTATTTGCTCACAGTAATTTCCTGGGGAATACAAGATGAATGAAGCTGTGTCCAGTATCGTGGTCTGCAGCCTACATATTCTTGCACACTCATGCCATTCTGGAGTGGGAGCTGTAGACACTTGCTGATGGGTCTGTGTAAATGGTCCAGCACCTTGGTACTCTGGTGGCTGAGGATTCCCTGCTTGTACATTTATCGACATGACAGAATGGTCATATCCTGCTGTGGTCATACCTCTCAGCTGTACAGATTCACACAGGTTACCCAGAGGCAGAGTTCATATATCTGGTCAGGTCCCCTTAACATTGTGGTTTATGAGTAGGTTTGTAGCCACCCATTAATGGGTTTGCAGGCAGGGGTAATGTGGGCACACATCAGAGTTTCAGACTTCACATTGTCCATGGTGTCCATGCTTCTACACCCCCCCCATTATTCTATCATCTTCCTAACATTATGTGAGCGATATCTGATAAGTATCGCTATAGTTATCCCTTCATCCCAGCAGTAATTAGGGGTTGGTCCACATTTCATGCAGTAGGACATGGTAGGCATGCTACTGGGATTTGTCAACAGGGCCTTGCATTTGTGTTCTGTGGACTGTGTAATGTTGTTATTTGGGACCCCATGAGATAACATGCATTGGCAGTACGGGTGAGGCACAGACCTTTGACAAAGGACTGTAGGGCATTTGATAGCAATGCAGGCCATCTGTAGCAGGCCAGTGCATTCTGTCACTGCTACAGTCCCAGGCTGCAAGCCACTGGATTCCCCTGGGGTGAGAGGGTAGGTGTGCGAGGTGTTAATGGCAATAGTTCCTGTCCTTATTAATCCATTGGTGTGGATGCTGGCAGGGTGCTGCTTACAGCTGGGGACTCATCTGCATGGGACACCTCTTCAGCATGCTGCATTCTGTTAGTATTCCCATACAGAAGTGGGGGTCATACTGTACTCATTCCCAACAGCAGGGATATGACCTGTGATGAACCTGTGGCTGATGGTAGGGTGAGCTGAGTGCATGTGTGATATGGAAGCTTCTTGCAGCTGACTCACAGATATACCTGAGACATTCCCCTTATGCTGGCTTGTGCGTGGACATCAGCAGTTTCTCATTACTTTATAACTGTGCCTTTTGTGGTCTGCCAGTGATTGGCCAGACTACATCAGTATTCCATACTACACAGACACTTAATGTGCTGCTAACCTGTATGTACAATTCCAAAGGTGTGTACATTTGACAGTTACATTTTATATACTCTGTCTAGGGTACTTCCACCTGTGTACTGTGTGTATGTCTGGGCACACATTCATGGCATGTCCATCTTTCAGATGGTGGCAGATATTACATTCGAACAATGAGTACGGATGACTGCTGGATTGGGTCTTGCTGGCATGCATTGCGGTTGGCACTTTAGTTGTCACAACATGGCCCTGTCATCAGCAATACTGGCCATAGGCCACTGGGACACAACCCTCCATTCCTACATGCTGACCACTTCCACACAATATACAACACACAACAACCTAACACACAGAACCCTGCATATTGTATACGTGCAACAATCTATCCTGCTAATTTAGCCAGCTCAGGTAATCTGTCCTCCACTGTTATAGGATTGGTGGGGGGGCTACACCTGACAACTGTAAACATTTGCTATGACTGTACTGGTATTTCAGGTACTCTGTTGGCTTCCATTTTGTTCTGTATTCTGACCTATCATGCAGACTAGAGGCATATAAGTGGAGTACAGATCTTAGGTTTTATTGACCTACATTTCAGTTTCAGACTTCTTACCCTTCAGAACTAACATCCAACTGCCTGACCTGTTGCAGTCTGTCTGTGTAAGTCAGGAGGGGGGCTGTTCTCTTTTGCCATCAATTGGAGGCCTTAGCACAGCCTTTCTTTGTGGTCATCTACACCTGTCCTGCTGGCTGAGACTGTTGTTGGGTATGTGAGCCTCACTGACATGCATTGGCCCACCACATGTCCTGCAGTGGGATTGTCACCTTGTCTAGTACTGCCTACTTTGTTGACACCAGTATTTGTTATGGATTTCATGCTGCCCATATAGGTGTCTTCTATCTGCTGCCATCCCATTCAGCCACCCAATTCCCTTGCATGCTCACATCCATACCATAGATACAAGTAGCAGAACATACTATTCCATTCAGCAATTGATAGGGAGAGTGACTTACCTTGTGGTTGTGCCAGTATTGAGGATGGTACTGGAGGGATGACTATGTTGGATGCACATAGTACACTCCGTATACATGGTAAAGCACAGGTAGTATCATGTTTGGCATCCCTTTTACTATATGTGTGAGTCAGAGAGAGGTGTCATTTCCTGGGTTACTACCATATCAGGTATATAGGGCATTTAGGGACAACTACCTCTGGGAATGTTTAGGATCAAAAATACTAGAGAATCATCAGATAACCTATGTAGAAGATTTTATAGGAATGAAAAGTGTACTAACTGGTTCTCTGACAGAGTAGCTGATGCTTGGAACAGACTACCAAATTGTATTAAAGCAAGTACTAGTTTAGATATTTTTGAGAACAGCCTGGACGTTTATTATGGGAATAAGTGTTTTGGCATATTGGCAAGCTAGAAGGGCTTTAATGCCTGTACTTGAAACATTTGTATGTATATGTCAGTGTATGTGCTATGTGTTGCCTCTTTGCCAAAGCCTGGGCATACTGGGCACGCCTCCTTCTGCCTACAGGGGCAGGCTAAGCTTATTTCTCCTCTGAGTCACTCTGTGCATGTGCTGGCCTTGGCAATGGTGGGGGACTGTGTGGCCCTGCCACATGCTGTTCCTGCTGCAGCTGTTTCTGCAGGATCATATTGTGTGGCATGGCACAGACAATGAAAATTTGTGTACATGTAGCTAGAAAGTACTGCAAGGCTCCACTCTATATGTCCAGGCACTGGAACCGTGACTTGAGCATCCCAAACACACGCTCTATTATGATTCTGGTTTGTGTGTGTGCCTCATTATGGAGTAATTATTCAGATGTGTGAGCATTTCCAATGGGTGTCATCAGCAACAGCTCCAGTGCGTAACCAGCATCCCCCACTAGGTGGCCATATGGGATGTCTCCAATGAGAAATCTCTGGTACAGCTGGTCATATGCCAGATGTGGGAGTCGTGATAGCATCCAGGGCTGCCAGTACACACATTCATTATAATGCCCTGGGCATTGCACAAGACCTGGCAGTTGAGGGATGGGAAGCCCTTGCGGTTTATGTAGACCCTACCCCACTCGCTGAGTGGTGCTTTGTGTATTTGTGTGCAGTCTATAGCACCAACTACCTCAGGGTATTCTATTTGGTGGAAAAGAGGCATATTGCTGGTCAATGCCTTATGGGTGTTGTGGAAATATATGTGCTCACCGGCATGTGCTGACATGGCATCCAGGAACTGGTGGAGTACCCTGGATGCTGATGCCTGTGAGATCCCCATGATATCCCCAGTTGGCCTTTGGAAAGTACCTTTGGCTAGTATTCTTAAGCCTACACATACCTGGTATCCACTGGGATGGGTTCCCCTATGTTGGTTCTGTGTGTGAGGCATGGCCGGCACAGCTCAACAATTTTCTATAGGAGGTCCATGTCCACCCTATAGCACTCCACTATCTCCAGCTCATGTAGTCCCTGGTAGGTTACCCTGGGTCTGTACACTCTTCTCCTTCTCCTCACTGTGGGTTGGTCGTCAGCATTCTCATCCTCATCATCCTCAGCTTCTTCCACATATTGATGTATGAGAGCGACAGCAGCCTCTATCATTTTATTCGTTTTGTTAGGTAAAATTTCCCCATTTGTGTACACCGGTGGTGTAGAGTTTGTTGGAAAAGACAGAGTAAAAGGTGTTTGCATAGTTTATAGTAGTGTGCTGGGCTGGGCTGCTGCCTGTATAATTGGCTGATTCTGATAAATTTCACCTGCTAGCTATGCTAGCTATCCTTGATTACCTTTCTACTGTTGTTTTCCCTTCCCATTGCCTTCCCGGTTAAGCCCTGAGGTGCACCGTGCAAACTCAGTGCTCAGATGTGAACAGAGCTGCTATTCCCTGTTTTTTTTTGTGTGTTTAAAACCCTTAGGCAATGTAAATACTGCTAGGCAGCATCAGGCACACCCCCTTCCTTAGCTGTGCTTAGCTAAGGGCAAACACGAGCCACTGTGCTCCAATAAGTTTACAAGAGTCATGACACTCCCCCTCATGAGATCATCTAGCTCTTAGGCTTAGACCATGGTGTTATTGCACCTACACGGTTGGGTGCAAGCTAGCATTGAGGGGAAATCTGTGATTCAGTATCATTCCCCTCATTTGCATAGAACTGAGTGCTAATGCATGGTTACAAAACTGACAGTCAGTCTTCCACCTTAGCAACCACTATTCCATGGTCTTGTTGTCTTATGCATGCCATTGACTATTATGGAAAAATGATGATTTTGGTTTAAAAGCTTATTTCCAAAGTTTTTTCTTATTTTTGTGCCGATCCCTTTTGCGCACCACTGCCCTATGCTTAAATGGTCGACATCAGCCCAAAAAAATAAAGTTATTTTTTATAATTTTGAAACTATTTTTCATGCCTATGGCCATATATTTGGCCATTGGCATACCTAACCCTTATAATACATGCTTTTTTATGAGCTGTCATGCCTCCGTTTTGTAGTTTGCAGAAATGTATTCAGCTACTGGCTGAATAGATTTCTGCAGTCTACACTATTCCTGCATGGACGCCTGCCTGTTTCTGGATCACTATTTTACCTCATTTGCATGGTTTTCACCAACAAATGAGGTAATTAGCATACAGGGGCTGTGTCCTTGCAGGAATAGTGCAGGAGCACTCATGCACGTCCTGGGAGTTCGTTCCCAGATCACATGTCGGCCATATTGCCTGCAGCAGCTCTTGCACTATTCCTGCACAGCTACAGCTTTAGTTTTATGAATTCTAGGTAATGGATGTGTTAGGTATTTTTATATGCTTTTGTGAAGATTATTTGCATTTGTGTTATGTTCCTTTAAGGAGCAATACTAATTGTTTATTTAATTAATTCAGTGATAAGTTGTGTTGCTATTGCAGGGCTATATAAGATGGGATTGTATGGTTTTATGTATTCTGAAGAAGTCTTTTTACCAGGGATGAAAGTAAATTGGTTTGGATTTTATTTTAATGGTCAAGTGCCTCTTTTCATCCTTTCCAGTGTTGATTGTATATTTCCCAGTTTGTGATTTCCTTGTTGTTAGTTAACTTAGATGTCCTCCAAGGTTCTGGCCCACTGGTATTTTCTCTCTTTATCAACACTACTCCCCTGGGATCTCTACAACCTTAACTGTTTAGTTTATGCTGACAGTATAGTCTTCACCAGAGGCACTACTTCATTAGAATTAACCAATGCCCTATGAGATGATTTTAAAAACTTATGTAACTGTTTGCTAATGAAGAAACTAACAGTAAACCCCAATAGCTATAGCTTAACGGTTATATTATTTGGAAACATCAAAAGACTTACTCAACCTTTTTCCTCATAACAATATGTGACTCCTAAGGATGCCCTTTTCCAGTTGACTCATTAAAGAAATATATGGGGAAAACACTAGATCCAGAGCTATAATTCCTTTGAAGTATAGAGGGACAATAATACAACTTGTGATCCCAATTTAAGGTAGTCTACAAAATCTATCATTTACTAACCAAAGGTTCCAGGCAATCTACTGAAATAAATATGCTGCTACCTAGGCTAGAGTATGCACACTCAATCATTACCTCTCAGTCAGCACAAAACATTGACTGCCTAAAAAACATAAAGAATAAAATCATCAGCTTTACCCATCTCAGCTCTCACACAGAGCATCACTGTCTAACTATTGCAAAATTCATACAACTTCATGTTCAAGCAATAGCATCTTTACTCTTGTCTCTCTTACAATCAAATTGATCAATGAGAAGTCTTCTAAGAAACCTTCTTTACTTCCAAAATAACTCATACACACTTAGAAATTCTTATGGTAATCTCCTATTTAGACCCTCACAACAAAAAAAGCTAAATCGATTGAATTTTTTGCTGTTGTACTTTGTCCTTCATCTGAAGATTTGTAATTTTTGATAAACCAGGACTGGAATATATAAAGGGAGTAATGAAAGAGTTCAACATTATATAAGTTCAAATGACACAAGATTAATTACTAAAGTACTACTTCTGTTAATATACTAATTATGAGATTGTAATATTTCAGAGAGTTCTCATTACTAAGGTACAACAATCTTATAAGTAACATTGATGTAGAGAAAGCAGTCCCTGTATCAATGAGTGCAGCAGTATTGACCCAAGTCTACTACAAGTACCTGCATTCTGTTTGCTTGTGACACACTTGCTCGCTGCCAGTTGCTCAAAAAGGTAAGTGAAATAAATCCCACAGACTTGATCTACTGTAACTACTTAGGCATTCAAACTCCCTATTCTACAAAGCCTTACTGGAGCTCTAACTATAACACTAAAACACCCTTCTCACTCCCTAACTCTAAAATTCACTTCACTCTGCATAAACCCAAAATGCTCTTCCTTCTCCCTAAACCTAAAATCCACCCTCCCCCACTCTCTAAAACCTAAATCTTCTTTCTTGGCAGTTTCCTTAAACTACACTCCCACTGCCTCCCATTCCTTACTGCAGGTATCTCCCTTACCTCTCCCAAGCTTGAATAATGTGTTTGGATAAGCTGCAGCAGCTGGGTGGCTGAACATAGATTCAAGTTTGAGCACAAGGTGAGAGGCAGCCTTCCTGATCTACAAGATTTTCGATTATCTTGCCCTGAGATAGCAGTCTTCAGGAACTTGGGACAGAAGCATTTGTAGAACACCCGTGAAGACCCATGCAAAAATGTTTTAATATTTTCATCTTGACATAATTTCTTATGGTTACTTTGAATCTTTCGCTTTACTGTTTGCAGTTTTTAATGCCAACCATGTATTAGATAAAGTCAGAAGCATAGCTAGAGTGAGACAAATGGGCAACTTTCCTCTGATGCAAAGTGTTAGGCAGCACGGTCAGCTGATCCCAATCACTCTTTAATGCATATTGCACTAACAGATAAATCTGAGCTCTGTAGCACTCCCTGCATGGTCTGAACTGGAGCAACTGCTTGCTACCTTGTAGGAAGCAGTTTGCTCCAGTTAAAACATTTTTTTTTTAACTAAAACCTGTGTGTTGTAGCACACTGCACAGAGTACAAAGTGCAGCAACTGCTTTCTAGATTATAGCAAGCAGTTTACTACAATTTAAAAGTAAAAAAATATCCTTTTAACCTGAGGGCTGTAGCACTCCAGGAATGCTATAAACTATATCAACTGCTTGTTAAACTGTATCAAGCAGTTTGATATATTTTAAAAGTAAAAATAAAATAAAATAAAAGCTGAGTGCTGTAGAGCTCCATGCATATATAAACTGCAGTTGCTGCAGTCATATCAAGCAGTTTGCTACAATTTAAAAGAAAAAAAGTTTTTTTGTAATTAACTAAAATGTGGGAAAGGATGAAGGTCAGGGCAGGTTGTAGAAATGGGACCTGACTAGCTACTGGGAAAGGATGGAGGGGCATGTATCTGGCCCACCTGATTGATGTGCCTGGAGAAGGAGAGAACTTTATTTTTTTTTTTTTGCTCTTCACTTGAAGAGCTGCGGGGTTCAGAGGAACATGGATTGGGAATTGTACAGTACTGTACAATTTACACAGAAGTCTTTTTTTGTGCTCCTTGAAGAGTTGATTTGGTGCGGTGCAACTTTGTGGGACTGGCAGAGGGTGCTACACCTCCGGTTGAAGTTTTGTCCCACAGCTGGAAGAAACATATACTCTTGATGACAGTTCAAGAAGGAAAATAAAATAAAGTCAGCAAAATATAGTGAGCTTTTTTTCCAGGCTGATTTCAGTGGTTTGCTTTTTCCTCTCTCAATATCCTTTGATACCGAAAGATTACATCGGTAATTAATGCCCCCACCCCAACAGTGATAAATTTGAATCATTCACTTGCAATATCAGAAAGGGAAGCTGGTTGAACAATGATTAGTATCCATTATCTAGAAGTCCAAAGATAGTAAAAATAAACAATACACCCAGCTAAATTAAAAAAAATCCTATAAGAAATGAAAAAAAAATATCCGTGACTTTCTAGAAGGTGCTATTGATAAATTACAAAATAGGTACATTTTCTTTAAGAATATATGATATCATAGAAGACAGGCAAACTGCTGTAGGCCAGACTTCAGTGATGGCTGGCATAATGGGCCAGTTCCAAAGAAAATTAAATAAGTTCTTGCCAGAACATTACCGACTGTTGTGGTTAATATTGAATGGTTTCTAACCGCTTTTGATTTCCATGAGCTATAAATACAGCATGATGATTCTTTAGCTATTTGCTATCAGTTACTGAAAATGACTCTTTATGAGAGGAGAAAATACTACAAAATAAGGGAAGTATCCATAGTTATATACCACAGAAGTGTACAAGGCAAATGTACGAATGCACTATGTGTGAACCACCAAGGTGGATTTTCACATATGTGCACCCTGCAAACATCTGTTCTAGTAAGCAGTGTAAAGATTGAAGTATGTGCATATGTTGAACCAAAAAATGTGCAGGTAATATCTGCACACATGCATATGAACTGCACATATGTGGAAGTCTGCTGTAAGTATGAAAGTTTTCAAATTTAGCCAGCAAGTATGGCCTTGCACTAATATCACAATACTTCACCATGAAAAGCAATATGGACCACGGCACATTTTGACTGGCAAGCAGATAAACTCACTTTGCAAGCAGTCTTACCCTGCTGCTGTCCATTAATGGAGACCAGTTTGATTTATTTATAAAAGTGGAAAGATGATGCATAGGAATACTGGAAAAAGTGGAAATTAGACAAAGGAAACATCGTAAAATGACAAAAGTGGATTGTGCTGGAGAAGGTGGAAAGGCTTTGTTTTTTTTTTTTTTTTCTGGTGAGGATAGACTCCCCTTTTTTTGAATTATATAAGGAATGGGAGATGTTCAGTAAATGTTTTTTTTTTTGTGCTTTTTTACAAATAATGACAGGAAATTACACAAAATCCTTCTTCAAAACAATAAACCTCCTGTGGACAGTATGCTGATTGTCTTTGCATTATACAGTGGCAATTCATCTGAAGTGTCACAGTGCAAAATTGGTAGTAAAGTAGCACCACTATGGAAAGATACGCACCTTGAAATTATTAAATTGTAGTATTGAAATCAAAGGAAAGAATACTTATTGCCTAATTCTGGGCATTGCTCTTGAACTCAGTCACCCAATGGGCAAGCTGGTTGGCCATTTGGCTATGGACTGAAAGATGAGTATCTTGTTTATTAGTAGAAGTTTGACTACTTACATAAGATATGTTAGACAATGCTGGACAGTTATTAGAGTGTATCATGCTCTGAGTCCCTGTCAGCTTGATGATGTTCAGATAATTGGGTGATTCTAGTTAAGAAGTTTTATTTATGGATTCATAATTGTGAACCTAGGAAGATATACCAGCAGCAAAGCAAACAATCCTGTTATTGGCTATTTCATGCCTAACTGTAGTGACTGAAAAAAAGATTAGTTAGCATAAGTATGTGATACTGTGTAAACAGCATAACAGGCCACTGAATGAATAGACAAATATGACTTAATTGGTGCTGTATAAAGAAACGGCTCATGAGAAACATACACAGTACCAAATCAGCCTCAGCTGAAAAACAGTCATATTTATTCACAAACATTTATCAAATCTTTGCAAAATGTGTGGGAAAAGGTAAGAAATAAAACAGAACCAAAATTCCAAAGTGTGTGCACTGAGTCAAGCATGGCATCTAATGTTTGATAACTATAACACAACACAAATTGAAAATCACAGAAAATGTGTGTCTTTAGGCCAGTACTGAAGAAAGGTAAATCAAAGAAAGGTTATATATGTCAATACTTCAATGATGTCACAGACAAGAAAGACAGTAAACAGCCTTCTTTTTTTATTAACTCATAAATTAGTGGAAAAGGGGACAATCAAGTTAAAGCTCAGACTATAGGTTCATAGGTGTGTACTAGGCTAATGGCCCTGGAGCCTTTACAAGCCTAGCCCAAAAAAAAAAAATTCCCAGGCACTGTGTCACCCAGTGTTAGTTTGCAGTGCACCTATACAGTAGGGCAATTGAAGTGATCCCTGGGGTGAGCTTTCTGTTACTCATCCACTTGTCAAGAGTTCTCTTGAAGAGGGCCAGCGAGGTGCTCTACTTGACATGAATGGGAAGCTTATTCCAGAGTATGAGCAGTCTTTGGGAGATGAACCTGTCTCTCCAGCATGTTTTGTTAATTGTGGTAGTGAGGTTATGATCTCTGGACCGTAAGGTGTGGGGGGAATGGAATTTCTTTAAGTGTAGCATTTCAAGTAGGGCTGGGTTGGACATGGCTTTGTAAGTCAAGCAGAGATCACCTCTAAGTAGATGATAAGAGACTGAGAACAGCTGAAGTTTCTTGAGTCTGTCCAAGTAGGACATATGTTTAAGGCCTAGGATCCCTTTTGTGAGGTACTTTTATGGCCTCTCCAACTTTTGTAGGTGTCTGGTCAGATATGTACCAAATGGGGCATTATATATGATGATTGGTCTAATGAGGGATGGTGACCTCTTTCTTCCTGGATGTGAAACCTTTGGTTATAAGATGTGCCACATAGAAGGACTTTCTGACCGCAGTGGCAATGTGATGGTCAAAGGTGAGGTGGCTGTTGACCTGGGTGCTCAGATCTCTTATGGCCCCTTCAGTGTTCAGTGGGCTCCCATCAACGTGGTAATTTGTGGGAACTGAGTTTTTTCCAAAGGAGATGATAATGCATTTTTTGATGTTAAGCTTCAGGCCATGGTTCTGATACCAGCCATTGGTCTCAGAGATGCCCTTTTGTAGGATGTCTGCAGCACTTGGGGAGTTGATAATAACTGCTAGTTTGCAGTCATCAGAGAACTTGGTCAGACAGAGTCCTTCTGTGTTGGCCTGAACTTCTGATAAGTAGATGCCAAACAGGAGAGGGCCCAGGACTGAGCCCTGTGGGACTCCATTCGTGACTGGTCAACAGTCTGACTTGGAATCTGTAACTTTCACTCTGTGGGTCCTGTCTGCGAGCCAGTTTGCATCCCACCTAGTGATGTAAGGATTAATGCCTAGTTTGGTGAGGTTATCAGTGATACCTGAGTGGGGAATGGTATCAAAGGCCTTGGCCAGGTAGAGGTTTGCTGTATGCACTGCCTTACTCTCATTCATAGCCTTGGTGACTCCCTCAAAGAAGTCAACCAGATTCAGCAGTCAGGATCTTCCCTTGACAAAGCCAAACTGTGTAGGGTCAAGAGTTTGGAAATTGCCTATATCTTTGTTAAGCAGGTCCATGATGCTCGATGCTTTGCATACCAGACTCTTCAGGCTAATTGGGTGATAGTTCCCAGGGACTGTAATTGCTCCCCCTTTATGGAGAAGGGTGACTGTAGCAGTGTGCCATTCATTAGGGCCATAGCCTGAGGTAAGGCTGTGATTGAACAGGGCACACAGATATGGTGCCAGTTCATTTTGTAGCTCATATAGGATGTATTGAGGGATATTATCAGGTCCCATGGATGATGTATTCTTGGCTTTGGACAATGCAGCTTTTACCTGTGCCACAGAAATGGTGGGTACCAGGCTTTCTTCTGGAACTGTGATAGGGCTCTTGGGGGGAGGGGGAAGAGGGGTAAAGTTGGCACTGAATCTGTTGGCCAATATGTTGGCTATATCTGTTGGCTCAGTATAGGAGGTGCCATTATGCAATAACTCAGAGCAAATCTGGGTATTGCCTTGGAGGTGTTTGATATAGCTATAGAAGGCTTTGTGTTTTTTATTTTTTTTGGTGTCAACTGCAATTTTGCCTTCATAGCTGGCTTTAGAGGATTTGATTAGGGATCTCAACTTTTTGTTGAGACTGATAAGGGAGGTTTTCCAGTCTTGTGACTTCATTTTTTTCTGCAACAGTTTCTTCCTTCTGTTGTAGAGTTTATTGATGGCTGGAGACCACCAGATTGGCTTCCTTTTTTTTTGAGGAGAATGTCTTAGTTCTGTTTGGTATGGCAAGGTCCATGAATTTGTTTATGTGCTCGTACAGTGCACTGGTGTATGATTTGGCAGTTGCACAGCTATTTTCCATTGGCATGGGTGTCTAGAAGTTAGCCAACTCAGATTTTTAGGAGCCCAAAGTCAGCTTTAGAGAAGTTTTACAGGGTGGTCACTTTAGTGGAGGGTATAGGTGAGATGGAGATTTCCATGGTAATCAGTTTGTGGTCAGATTTAACCAGGGAGGAGTTGACTATAGGTGTGGAGCAATGGTTTCCCATGTTGGTGATAACCAGGTCGAGAATGTTGCTTCCTCTAGTGGGGGGTCAGAATGAGCTGGTCCAGGGCATTGGAATTGATAATTTCCAGAAAGCGTTGGGCCTGTACATTGGTACTTTAATAGTTTTCTCAATTGATGGAAGGGTATTTGAAGTCACCCAGTATGAGAGTATTGAGTTGGACTCTGATAGATTCCAGGGTGCTTAGGAACTTGAAGTGAGAGTCTAGGGACATGTTTGGGGTTCTGTAACAGGCTATGACTTGTATCGCCATCTTAGCCAGTGTTAGTTGTACCTGAAGTATCTCGGATGCATTATGCTGGTCTACCAGTCTAGAGATGTGTGTATCCTTTAAGAATATGGTGACACCACTGTCTTTGGAGCGTCCGGCCATATTCTGGGGCTGAAAGGTATGGAATGAGTTGTAGCTTGGGAGCACAGGGGTGCTTTCTACCTCTTTAAACCAGGTCTCCGTTACAGCACAGATGTTGACATTCACCATTTTGAGGAGAGCTTCGAGTGAGTGCATCTTGAGATTTAGACTTCTAGCATTGAGCAGCATGACCCTCAGATTGCATTTGTTTGTAGCTATTATAGTGGAATTTTGGTCTTTGGAACACTGCCTAAAAAAACGCATTATAGGGGTAGCAATAGCCTTAGCCAGTACCTGGAATCCCAGGGGTGACAGATGCAGGCCATCTCTGGCAAAGCATCGAGGTCTGTCGATCATGTCTTCCCAGGCAGATAGATACTGGATCCCTTTAGAATGACACCAGAAACTTAGCCAATTGTTGAAGTCAATCATTTTCTGCTTGTACTGTGGTATCATTCTGGGTAATGGTAGAATATTGCTCAGGGCTGGGGTTATACCTGCCTGAGCCACATAATCCAAGAGATCCATCACATCTCTTTTCATGTAGTCCAGGGAGGTATGTTTCAGGTCATTCACACCCACATGGACAATGACTAAGTCATATTTGTACTTGTTGTGGAGGGATCTGGGTGCATGTGTTATGTGGCAGATCCTGGCACCTGATAGACTACTGACTGCCACCTTCTCCTTGTTCAGCCTAGTGAGTGGGACATCAGTGTGCCTCACAATTGAGTCTTCTATGATTAGTATACAGAGCAAAGTGTTTTGCCTTAAGGGCTTAGGTTGAGGGGAACACTGTGGTGGTGAGCTATGTGTTCTAGTGTTGGTTTTGTGTTGTGGTGGTCGAGTGTGTTTCTGTCTCATGGATCTCTGTTGTTTGTGTACATTTTTATTGAGAGCTTCAGCAAAGGTGGGTGTATGGTTTGTGTTTCTATGTGTGGGTTGTGATGGTTGGTGTTTTGGAGGGCTGTGTGTTCTATGTAGTGAGTTGCAGGTGTTGACCTTCTCTTCTTGACCAGTTAGCCCAGTCTTGGTTGGAGTGTGCACTGCTTCCAGTTTGGTGATATAAGTGCATTTCTCACATGTATGAGTGTTGGGAGGCAAGAGGAGAGGGTTGTCTGTGTACATTACACAGTTGCCACACTGTCTCAGAATGCTCAAGTGCACCAGGTTAGCAGAAGAAAGCATAGGAAATTGCCCTACAATCATGCCAGGAGGGGTGGTTATAACTAGTAAGTACTGGTGCTGTTACTGAGTATTAACAGCTAATGCTGATAGCACCTAAGTGTGCTACAATAAATGCTACAAAAGCCTGTTAAAGTGCTAGCGAATTAAGCTAATTGAAGTGCAAGAAGTAAAAGAACAACCACATTCTAAGGGAAAAATTGAAGAGCAGACTTTCTGGCACCAGTAATAGTTTACCTCAACTGAGCACCGATGCACAAAACCATGCAAACACGGGCTTTTAAACCAGAAAGTTGAAAGGGATGGAAAAACTGCCCAATGGCAAATAAACTACAATTTCTGGACCAGACACCACTCCTCTTGTGGTAGATAGTCTACCTAGTGCTTACCACTCCCACTGATAAGCTAGAAGGCTTCCCTCTAACACTGAAAGGTCTGGGGGGCTCAGAAACTTACAAAACAGTCATGGATACAGCAAATCTGTATTTGGACTAGACTAGTTATAGGAAAGTTGGGAAACAGGCTTAGAACTTTTTTTGTTGTTTTTTTTTTTTTTTTTTTTTTGCAGAAAAGCAGGTAAAACAGTAGCAAAAACACTTTAAATACAGTACAAACACACTTGAGTGTATAGCAATATTAAAGCAAATACAGTTTAAATAAATGCAGATAAATTAAAAAACAACAAAAAACAAGTGCAGAGAGCAGTAAATTATAAAAAAATCAAAATGGAAGCACTTTATCTCTTTCTCCTTCCTGTTGCTCTTGTAGTCTGCAGGATGCCAAAACTGGATCCATGGAGCTTAAACAAGCCCAAACCCGTGCAAACAGGAATGAATGAATGAATGAGTTTTTATATCAAAAACATATTCATCAGTAAAATGTTTTTTTTTTCTGGTCAGTGCAATCATTGTTTTGAATTTTGTTGTGCTCATTTTTGGCTCTTTGGACATTTTCTACTATTTGTGCAAACAATACTTGGAAGTACCTTATGTTCTTGCCGGGGTTTGATATACCATTGCCCTAGTGCTCTATGCGGGGTTGTGATGCCAATGTTGGTACAGCTGATGAGTTCCAGTCCTTCAGAAGATCAGGCAATTTCATAAAATGCTCACATGAGGTTGTTTCCATCCTCTGTGCTACACAGGAAACACATATTCCTCTTCTAACTGTGGCATGGCATTGAGAAAGTGGTGTAGTATCCAGAGGCAAATGCCTAAGATGCACCTATTGTGTTCCCCATTCTCGCTGGAAGGTCTCTGTAGTGAGTATTTTCAGTGCTACATCTACTTAGGTGTCCACAGGAATAGGGATTCCATACATCTCATACCCTTGCATAAGAGGGTGACACATGCTTTCTAGTCCCTATATGGTACCTCTGTCCTCACAAAAACAGTCTACTATTTCAGCCTCATGGAGATCATGACATTTTAGATAAAGTTGGATTCTTGTGAGATCAGGTATTTGATGGCTGACACTTGCATGGCTACTGGCTGCATAAATGGCCTCTTGCGTATACATTTGTGCTAAACCTGCTGCTACTCCTAACATTGTCATCATAGTCTCTGACTCTGTTCATCAGGATTTCATGGAAACTAGTTGCACTGGTGGTTTCAGTATTACAGAATAATTCTTGTATTATTTTCACTGTATTGCAGACTCTCTGTACAACTGTCTTTGCCAGCATTAGAAATGGGTACTAACAATGTGAATAAGTTACTTATGGATACAATTGCAACTGAATTCTTGTCAATATTGCTGTGAGTTGCAGAGAACATCACTGTTATGGCAAAACTGAAACTGCACAACTATGCAGCAATTCATAAAATCAGTTAACAACCAAAAATATATGGGAATAGGAGTAATGATGTGACCATACAATGACATGCAGATAAAGAGGCAAAATCTAATGAATACATAATGAGATGGAAATTAGGATGTTCCAAAGCCGATCATGGTTCATACATTTCAGGAGCAAAGGAGTGCAAACTAGACCTGGTTCCAGCACTAGGCAACCTAGGCAGTTGCCTAGGGTCTACTGGCTTTGGGGGGACCCACTAGCCAGGGATGAGGCTGCCAAAAAAACTTACATTTCTTCCTTAAGAACACACTCTGCATGCATTACATTCCTTCTTTAAAGACATACACAGAGTGCATATTTGTAATGTCTGTACATATGTCTTTAGTACAATGCACACACATTTAAACTGAAACAGAGCACTCTTCTGTTGCCATCCTGGACAAATGCAGATAATTGTGGATAATTGTGCTTACTGGGAGTGTGTGCACTGCTTTAAAATATTTCATGATACTTACCATTACACAAACATGGTGCTCAGCAGTGCATGATGGTAAGCAGAGCACAACATTGGCAAGCAATGAAATTTCAAGGTTATTGGGTGTACTGACCTTTGTGTATGTGTTTTAAGCAAAAGTAAAAGCCATGCCCATACACATAATGGCATACACTGGCAGGGATATACCACATGGTATATTTTCTATGTTTGGTTGTCTGCTTTCTGGGGGGTGCATGTTCTCTGGTTCCAGTGTTTGCACTAAGCGGCGGAATTTAAATAAAGAAAACTAAGGAAAAAAATAAAATTCCATGTTATCATACAATCCTAAGATCTGAATATCATGGTGTGACCAATGATGTACCCCTTGGAGTGGAAAATCTTGTAAGAAACATGTTACAAAGTAATTATACACATTGCAGTTTCTTACTTCACAACCCTCACAAGAGCATTCACTATGAAGTTGTGACATTTTGATACTATCAACTATCAATCTTTTCAAGGCTAACATAAGCTAAATATACACTGACCAATTAAACACCACAAATGCAGATACACTATGTTGTAAGTTAGCTATGCACCCTGAGAATCAAACATAGATTTTGTATCCTGAATCAGAAAAGTAGAAAACAGGGATATGGCACAGTTATCATCACTTCCACAGGGTGTTGTGTAGGGGGCAGGGAGCCTAGGCTGACACAAAAGGTTGGTGACTGTGTGTGAATAAGAAGAAGAAGAAGGCAGGCAGTTGGACAAAACAACAAATGGGCAGTAAGACAAAATGAGTAAATGTTGTGTGTGTGTGTGTGTGTGTGTGTGTGTGTGTGTGTGTGTGTGTGTGTGTGTGTGTGTGTGTGTGTGTGTGTGTCTGGAGGCTGGAGGGGTCCTCCACATGAAATTGGTGTGTGAGTGTGTGCATGAACACAGCCAAGCTGAGTGCTAGCTTTTCATCATTGTGTGGTGGACAGGTGTGGACCATGCATGGTAGAGGTGGAAGTTCATTGCTGTTATCTCCAAACATGAGAACTGGCTATGCCAGGACTTGCACTGGCATGTTGACATCCAGGACCACATTCAGATGCAGGTTTGCTACCTGGATATAACTGCTGTCTGCTGGATGAGCTCCCTTCATGGGAAAGCCTAGGACCAAGACTCCATGACCTGCCATGTCTGTGTATAGACAGCACACCCACTGATGGAGTAACGGAAGTACTGCCACTATGGGAGTGTGACTGAGCAGGGCCATGTTGGTTGAGAGCAGGTGATGTGGCTGACCTACACCCATGAGGATGCTGTTTCCCTCCCAGCAGATGTTCCATCACAGACACTGCTCATTCCATGACAGATACCACTCAGTCCATCACAGTCACCACTCATTCCAATGTGTCATTCATCCTGTCCAGTGAATTGGCAACATGGTGGAGGCAGTCATGCATGTCAGATTGTGGCCACATCCACAACCCTAAGCACTTGTCTGGAGCACCAGTGGGAATGTGCCTGTGCCTCCATGGTGGCCCTAACATACATTGACTGACATGGGAATGGAGACCTACATGAGGTGGAGGAAGAACAGCAGGCCACCTCTGAGCACTCCTATTAATCCTCCAGCATGCCACCTTGCCCACACTTTGGCTACAGCTAGACTTAACAGGCATTGAAGCCACGGAGGCCACACTTCCCTGATCAATGCCCTCCGCCTCTACCTATATAATAGGCTCAGTGGACTGGTTGTGTCCAATGTAAAGGCAGGAGGGTGGCTGTATGTTCATAGGTTCATAGGCTGATACTAGGCTATCTGCCCTAGGGCATTTATAAGCCTAGCCAGAGTGTGTTTGGCTTTTGCCACCCTTTTAGATTAGTTGACTGTGCCTCTGTATAGTAGGTCACAGAAGATAGCCCTTTTTAGGGTTAGTTTACTGTGCATCTGTCTAGTAGGGACATAGAAGAGATCCCAGGGGTAAACCTACGATCTCCCATCCACTCGTCAAGATTTCTCTTGAAGAGGGTCATTGAGGGGCTCTACCTAACATGGATTGGGATTTTGTTCCAGAATGAGGGGAGACTCTGGGATATGAATCTGTCCCTCCAGCATGTCCTATTTATTTCTGTGCTGAGGTTTAAGTCCCTGAAGCATGTGGCTCTAAGGGATTTGGATTTCCTGAGGTGGAGCATGTCCATTAATTCTGGTTTGGACATGGCTTTATACGTTAGGCACAGATCGCCTCTGAGAAGGTGGTAAGCAACTGAGTAGAGCTGGAGTTGCTTTAGCCTAACTACGTAGGGCATCTGTTTGAGACCCTTGATCCTCTTACTGAGGTACTTTTGGGGTCTTTCCAGTTGCTGCAGGTGTCGGGTAAGGTACATCCCAAATGGGGCATTGTATTCAATTATGGGCCTGATGAGTGATGAGTAGAGGGGCACAATGACCTCTCCTGATCTAGATGTGAACCCTTTCATGATAAGGTGGGCTATATAGAAGGTCTTTCTAACCACTTTGGCAACGTGATTGTCAAAGGAGAGACTGCTATCTACTTGGGTCCCCAAATCCCTAATTACTTCTTCCGTACTTAATGGATTACTACCTATGCGGTAATTTGTGGGCACTTTGTTTTTCCCAAAGGGGATGACTATGCACTTTTTGGCATTTAGCTTTAGGTCATGGCTCTGGTACCAGTTATCCATCTCTGTGAGACCCTTTTGGAGGATGCTTGTGTCAGTTGGCGAGTCGATTATGGCACCCAGTTTGCAGTCATCTGCGCACTTGGTGAGCCATAGTCCTCCCGTGTTAGCCTGTACCTCAGAGAAATATATAATGTCAACCTCTGAATCAGATTCAACCTCTGCACCCCCCACCTGTGCCTCAGGTTGGCCACCATCATCATAAGGGTATGCTGATACACTGATATCAGGTGGCACAGGGCTCACAGTTCCACTGTCAGAATCACTTGTGATAAAAAAACAAGAAACACAGGAATACATTCATATCAGCACTACTTTAGTGTAATATATGCCAACAAAGTAATAGTGTTGCCACTATTACAAACAGTCCAGAAATACACACAACATGCCTGTGATCAAAATCACACACTACAATATTTGTTTAAATTGATCAGCAGTAGTGACATAAACATATCTGGCTTACCAACTGCAAAAGGCAAGCTTTCCTGGAGGCCTGATGGCCCTGAAATAAGTTAAGCAAGAGATGCTCTCAGTAATGTCAAGCTAAAGCTCACAGATGCACACACGCACCCAGGTGATGGCAGTGAGAATAGAAGCCTTACATAAGCACACAGGCTATAGACCACAGTATTTTATACAAAAGCCACAGCTCAACTCCAACTTGATGTGTGTCAGGCACTTTATAGCTGATGACATCAACAGTGTCTGTTAAAGACAGGATAAGTGTCCCACATGCTGGTGTAAAATCATCCCAGTAAGTGTTTTTCCCCATCCTTTTTATCTCTTTTTTTCAGTGTAATATTAATAATCAGTGCAATTATCCTTTGAACAATATGCTATAGCTTCGTCAAAGTATCGTAATGTGCAATACCCAATATCCTAGTGTGAGTGGTAATTAACATGAAAGGCTATCCATTTCATGCCACTACTATATGTGGTATCGAACTCATCTAGTACATTGGCTATGGCCAACTGTGTACCTATGTCAGACATTGCTGTTATATATGTGGGGTAACATGAGTGTGTATAGTATCTGTCATATATAATTATGTAACATGTGTTTGGTCTGTGTTTGTGTCTATGTTTATCTGTGCAGTTGTAACATAAGCAATTTCCTGTGGGATTAATAAAGTATTTCTGATTTTGATTCTGATGCTGGTGTAAAATGCTCTCAGTAATGTCAATCAACAGCTCACAGACACACACACTCACACACACACACACACACACACACACACACACACACACACACACACACACACACACACACACACTGTACATGCATGCAAGATACACACGTTTGCATATAAGTAAGCAGTGTGCAAATACAAGCTGCATTGCTAATGTCTGACAGTTAGTATTACATATCTTACATATACCTGCTGGTTATCAGCACTGCGTTTGTGCAATGGCAAGCAAAGTGCAACAGTTGCAAGCAATGCAATTTCAAGGTTATTGCATGTACAGGCAGTTGTGTATGTGTTGTTGGCAAAAGTGCCGGTCCAGATAGCAGGAATATATTTGCAGGACTATAGCACAGAGTATACTCATAGTCATACATTTGATCATAAATGTGAGGATACATAGATTACTAAATCAATAAAAGTAATAGTGTATGGAATATGCTGTATTCAAACCCAGGACCATGTGTATAGTAGTCCTACACTTACACCTATTGCTACAAGGTTGAGGAAACAGTTATCTATGTTACACTTCATTGCTGTAAACTGCAATATCGCAGTAGTAAAACAAAGGCTGCACACTCTGTACTAGAACACAGTACCATCTGTACTCCACGCCATGTTTTTGTGATGGCCAAGAGCATTAATTGAATGCATCTGGTTTCTATTTTTGTCTGTCTTCTTCCTAGGTTGTCAGTTTTTCCTGTTTCCCCAGTGCTGTTCTTTGTACAAACCAAATAAGTACAGCCAAACTTGAAATGTATTTGTTCTCCAGTTCCACTATTTGCACTATGCAGCACATTGTACAAAAAGTGTAATTAAAAACAACAAAAATAATAAGAAAAAAAAGAGACATACCTGAAATGAGGAAAAGCAATATATGACATTCACAGTAGAAAATGATAGCACACTTAAAATATTTCTGCATAGTTCGGGATTTGAACTCTCACATCAATGCAGCTTCAGAAATCAGGATAGCTGCCTTATTCCTCTTTGCCAAACAAACAACTTTGCAGTAAAGAACTGAAGTAATTTTTCACATAACCAACTGCAAAAGAATGTACATTGCTATCAAACCATCAGCTGAACTAGAAGAATGATGTGAGGGGGCTCAGATTAGGACACAAGTGGTGCCATGTTAGTGGGATAGAGGGGGAAGTCTGAGTTATGACAGAAGAGTAAGTATGGACTAAGATACAGAATTTACTTTGGCAGATGGTTATCCTGGGTCTGTGCAGGTACAGTACCAAAAGCTGAATAAGTAGGACCAAAGATGTTTTTTGAAGTTAGGCTTGCTGTCCAAGATCCTAATATCTAGAGGAAGGGTATTCCATATTTTAGCAATAGGACTGGAGTAGAGGGCATCACCAGAGCTATTCCTGCTTTTAGGTACTTCGGTAAGAGCTTTGTTGGTTGTTTGTATAGTGGTTTAGCAAGCCTTGAAGGGATGCATTTTCTATGGGGTGGTATAGGATTTGGTGGGTGGTTATAAGTTGGTTCTAGGTAAGTAAGTTTGGTAATTACAGCCATGATAATTGTCTGAGGGCTAGACTATAATGGGTACTGAAGGCTGAGTTGGTGGCAAACCTTGCAATTTTGTTATAGCAGTTGGTTAATTTGTTTGTCACTTTTGTTTAGATTAATCAGTATGGGAGAAGCATACAGTAATGAAGGAATTAGTTGGGTTCTCGCAATGATGGCATAACTGTTGTCAGTGAGGTAGTTTTTACATCTGTAAAGGGTTCAGAGTTTTTTGTGTACTTTTGTTATTGTTTGTGCTATGTGCTTGTCAAATTTCATATTGTTATCTATGATAACTCCTAGTAGTTTGGTCTGTGAAACAGGTGAGAGGAAGGTGTTTTTAGAGCAGATAATTGTAAAGGAGGGAATAGGGTCTATGGCATTTGTGGGATGAAATAACATTAGTTGTGTTTAATTAGGGTGGAGTATTAGTTATGAGTCAGTTAACCATGATTCAACAGCTGTAAAGGATTCTTGGAGAATCTTTTGCAGTAGTTGGAGAGAGGGGGTAGAGCAAATAAGGGTGGAGTCATTGGCGTATTGGACCAGGTTGGTGTGAAGGGTGCCTTTGTGGGGGTCATTGATAAAAAGGTGGAGAGGTGAGGACTAAGGATGGATTCCTGTGGGACACCTATGGTTACTGGGAGAAGAGGGGACAGGGAATTTTGCCATTTTACAGCTTGCTGATGGTTAGATAGTCCTTGAACCATGTATTGTGGTGTTGCTTAGGCTGAGTTTAGAGAGGACAGTTAGGATTTTGGGATGTGAGACCATATTGAAAGCCTTGTAGAGATCTGGATAGATAGTAGATACAAGGCTGCCATTGTCCCGTTGGTGATTTACAGTGTTGGTAAAGCTAATAAGGGCTGTAGTGGTACTGTGATTGAGGAGAAATCTGTGTTGTGTGTTATCCAAGAGATTATTTAGAAGATGGTTTAGAACCAGGGAGTGAATCATTTCTGTAAGATTTTTGACAGAGGGGGATAGAATGGCAATCAGTTGGTAGTTAGGTCAGTTGAATTTCCGCCTTTGTGAAGTGGTATAATATGTGAAATTTTCCAAAGGGTTGGGATGTGTCATTCAGAGATTGACCTATTAATTAATAGGGAGACGGGGTATGAGATGACTTTGGATGGGATTTTGAGGTATTCTGTTGGTAGCTGATCAACTGCTAGGGTTGTCGGCTTTAGTTTTGTCAAGGATTTCCAAATTATCTAGGTGAGGGCAGGTTGTAGGGAGAAGCAATTTTTGTCTGTTGTTGGGTCATTGAGATTTTGTTATGTTATGGGTGAATTGGTATTAGTGAGGTATGGAATGGAATTGGTGAAGTGTTGATTAAACTGAGTGGCAATATTAGTGATAGTGTTATCAATATTTGGGGGTGAAGTACCAATTTTTCCTGGCTGCAGTACTTTATTGATGGCTGCCCAGATTTTTTTGTGGGTTAGTTTTGTGTTTAGATTGGATTTCAGAGTAATGATTTATTTTGTCAGATCTAAGGTATGTCTGCCTATTTGTGTTTGTTTTATTTTGACAGCAGGTGTCCCATGCCTTATATCATTGTTTTAGGTGTTGTTGGGTACTTTTGGCCAAGGGGCGTGGTTGGACTTTATTCTTACTGTTCATGGTGGGGCTAGATTGTTAAGAATACCAAGAATGGTAGTGTTAAAATAATCTACTGCTTCATCTAGGGGGAGGTTTGAGACAGGACCCCAGTTGCAGTGATTTAGTGCAGATGTGAAAGCTTGGGCTTTGAAATTTGCATTAGCAGGAAGATAAGGAGGTGGTCACTAAGGGTGTCTGGTAAGGAGCCTGAGTAGTGAGATAGGGATGGCCAATTTGTAAGGATCTAGTCCAGTGTGGACTCTTTTTTGGATGATCTAGCTATCCTAGTTGAAGTCTGGATTAACTGCATAAACCTGTGGAGGTTTATGTGGTGGTTAGTGGGAATATCATTGGCTTGGCCCAATGTGTGAGGTTATTAACTGGGAGTAATATGATATGCAGTGGCCAGCAACTGAAGGCCAGGTTGGATGGCACAAACAAGCATATACTTTTCTTTTGGGGGGAGCATAGGTGAGTTACTTTTATGGCATGAACAAAAGTACACTATTCTTTTTTTTTGGGGGGGGGCAAAGCTCTGTTACTGTTATGGCACACACAACAAGCATAGCCTGTTCTTTTAAGGGAGGAGCAAATGTGAATTACTACTATGACACAAATAAGGATATGATGCTCTTGTTACTCTGTCTTGGGAAGGATTGTAAAGTTAGAAACTGCAATGTGCATCATTACTTTTTAACTCCTCTCTTTAATGATTTACCAGTACAAATGTATTGTGCTAAACTGAGAACATGCAGTGATTATCAGTACTTTTGAGAGGTATGACTGTGTGAATCTTTGATGCCTGAGGCTTACTACTTACTAATGGAGTTGCTTTAGAGCTTGTTAAATCACTCCACCATGTTGGTTTGCTTGATTAGCATACAATTCAGCTACTCATGCTTTAATTAGAATGCCACTATATTTACCTTGTTTGCATGTGAATGTGCATCGCTCCCATGTGTGCATCGTGCTGCGATGCACACACACACTGAAAAATGACTGTGTAGGCTTTATTGAATTTGCCCTGTGATTTAATTAACATGAAAATAACTACAAGTTTGTATAAATCTTATAAGCTCTCCATACTGATTTGGGTGACCATTTAAATTTACTTAACTTAGAGATGATAACTTGGGAAAAAAATGAGAAATAAAGTTTGAAAAGCTGAGATAAAACCCTCAAGAGATGAATCTTGATAGAATAATTAATTTAACTATAGCTACTTTTGATAGAAGAGAAAACATTTAGGGCAGGATTCAATAAACCGTACATGACCCACTAAAAATGTGTTCACTTTGCGATGCAACTCACACTATAGTACATCGATTCATATTTAATAAGCTACTCTACACAATGTGTAGAGGTGCGCAAACATGGTAAACCATGTGGCATGCTAATTACTGCAAAAGCAGATGATCTGTATGTTAATCAACCTATTTAAGATGGTGGAGCTATTCAACAAGCTATAAAGCAATCGCTTACATTTAGTGTAACCTTCTGCCTTGTATTCCAAACTTTATTGGAATACAGCCACAAAACTTAGACTGGTGGTGTAAAATGTTAGGGGCTGCTGCTCTTCTGCATGCGTATATGCAGCAGGCTCAAGACTATGCAACTGCTGCTGCTGCTGCTGCCACTGCTGATAGACCTTGGGCAAGGAAGAGAAGGGTATTTAGACCCTGTCTAACTTTCCACGGTCTGTATGAGGTGGAAATAGTTGAGCTCTACAGGGTGGATAGAGACACACACCAGGAACTCTGCAATCTCGGTTGTCCTCACCTGAAAGCAAGGGAAAACCAAGGGGAAACAATACCTGTGTAGACCAAGGTATATGTAACATTTAGAATATTAGCTATAGGAACCTTTCAAGGACCCACAGGGGACATGCTGGAAGTGTAACAGACATCAGCATCCAGGATCCAACACCAATTTCTGAATGCTTTTCAACAGCATGTCAATGACTACTAAAACACCACTATGAAACTAGCGGAAGAGCAATACATCTACAAACCTCAAAAAAAAAAACCTCACTGCATGAACAAAAAACACCAAGGCACCAATATATGGTTTAGTGTTTTCATTCTTCAAGAACTTCTTCAGCACATGCCCATGACTATATATATTTCCTTCCTACCCCTGTGGACAGAGCAAGAAATATGCAGGTGTTCTACCCCATAGCACACTTCCTGAAGTCCTGGATGCCATAGACTGCACATACATTCCATCAACAGGGGAACAAGGAAAAATCTAAATCAACAGAAAGGGGTTCCACTCCATTAACTGCCAGGTCATGTGTTATGCTAGGGGAATCATCCCTAATGTGTGCACTGGCAACCCCATCAATTACCACTACTCCCATGTCTGGCACACCTCACAGCTCTACCAAAGGTTTTTTAGGGGTCATATTCCATAAGGACATTTACTGGGAAATGCAGGGTATGCACTCAAACCATGGCTGATAATGCTCATCAGAAATGAATGCATACCCACAGAGGAATGCTTTAATGAGGCACACGCTCAAACAAGAAATATCACAGAGCATGTGTTTGAGCTGTTGAAGCCATGGTTTCGATGCCAAGATGCATCAGGGGGATCTGAAGTACAGTCCCAGTAATTGTGCTGAAATTATCACAGTAAGTACTAGCCTACAGAATTTCATCCTGTGAAAACAGCTGCAGCAGGAACAGCAAGAGCTAGGAGCAAACGGTCTAAAACTACTAGCAAGGTCACCACATCCACACACAGGTAAGCAGGGAACCCCCAGCCATTGTAGGTGTAGTTAGACATAGGCATGCACAGTATGCCCTCACTCTGACCAAGAGGCAATGGATAGTATACATGCTGACCACCTAAAGGGTATACCTTTCACCCCAAGCATATACATACAGTAAAATTAATGCCAGGCTGGGTAATGCTAGCATCAGGCATAGCCAACGCCGAATGACAGCTGTGATAGCAGTACTATCAAGGTAAGTAGTGAAAGTATAATAGAAAAATAAATGTGTAAGAATATGGATGAATATCAGATACATGTCAAAGTGGTACTTGTAAATGCAGCTAAGTAGAATGTGTGTAAGTTGTTCATAAATGCTATTAATATCTGACATGAATGACATCTATAATATATATCAAATAAACTGAATTTGCATCTGAAACACCCACTAAAGAAAAGAAAACATTTCAAAAAGTGTATTTACCCTAACACTCCAAGTGGAGCAATAAGCATGATTGAGAACAGTACCTCCCTACAATTTCCCCTAGCTACATGGTTATATTTCAGTGTAGATTTAGCCATCTGAAGATATAAACGAGGTGTGAACTCATCAGAATTGCTGAATACCAAAATTTTGACTTCATGTATCAGATGTAAACATGTAGCCTCTACAGCACTGTTAGGTGCTAATGGCTTGCAACTGTGAATTTAGTCTGACTGAAGCAAAACACAGTAAAGCACACACAGACACCATTCACTGAAGTGGGTGTTTCATTCAGGATACACTTACAAAGTGTGGAACTGCAGTAAGCTTTTAATAAAAAACAGACACCCCACATGGATATTTCCTTTGCATAATAGCACAGTTTCCTGACTTTGATTAAAACAGTTGTTGAGTGCAATTTACTTGTATTACACCTTGAAAGAAAAATGAGAAAGCATGTGGTAGAGATTGCATGTTTAATAGGTAAAGCAGTGATAAGGGAATGATTTCCTGGATACAAAGATAATGCAAAGCTGAAGTTTTGCAAACTTATTCATAAATAATGTGTGATCGCTCATTCCACTAAATATGTTATGTATACATTTGGAATTAACTGACAATCCCCAGATTCTGCATGCCTTGCATGGCATGCAGGATTAGTGCAGGATCTCTAGCAGGCAATATGTCTGCTGTGAGATCCAGGAACAGCCTGCAGGGGTGTGTACGAGTGCTCTTGCACTAGTCCTGCACGGACTAAGTATCTGTATGCAAATCACCTCATTTGCAGGAGAAATACATGCAGATGAGATGAATGTGTGATCCAGGAAGCTTGAAACCATCCATGCAGGACTAGTGCAATCTGCAGAAATGTACTTGGTTAGTAACCGAGTACATTTCAGCAAAATCCAAAACGGAGCTGTGACAGCTCCAAATAAAGGCTGCATATCAGTCAGGAAGCATGCCAATGGCCAAGTATAAGGCCATTGGCATTGCAAACAGAGTAAAAACTAAAAAAAAATCAACTTTTATTTTTTTTTTAGCTGATCTTGGCTGTTTAAGCGTAGGACAGTGGCACGCAAATGGGATCGGGGGAAAAATAATAAAATAAACCTAAAATAAGCATTCTAACTAAAATCACTATTCTGCCATGAAAGTCAATGGCAGGCAGAAGACAACATGGCCACTGAGTAGTGTTTGCTAAGGGGGGAGGCTCAGTGTGAGACATGTAACTATGCATTAGCAGGCAATCCTATGCAAATGAGGGGAATGATAGTGAATACCAGTTCTCCCCAGCATGCTAGTTAGGTCCATACAGTGTAAGAGTAGGAATAGCTTGGTGCAAGCCTAGGAGTTAGCTGACATCATGGGGGGGGGTGTCAGGCATAGTGTAAGTGGATTGGAGCCCTGTGGCTCAGGTTTGCTCCTAGCTAAGCACAGTTAAGCAAGGTGGGGGGGGGTGTCTGACTCTGACTGGCACTCTTTACATTGCCAAAGTGGGTGTGCGTGCCACACACTGGCTTTTAAAGGTTTAAAACAAAAGTTAATCCAGGAAATAGCAGCTCTGTGCACATTTGAGCACTGTGTTTGTACGGCGCTCCACTGGACTTAAACAGGAAGGCAATGGGAAGGGAAAACAGCAGTTGGAAGGTAATCTAGGAGAACTAGCATAGCTGGCAGGTGAAATGTATCAGAATCAGCCAATTACACAGGCAGCAGAGCAGCCCAGTCCAGAACACTGCTATAAACTATGCAAACACCTTCCCCTCTGTTTTTTCCCACACTGTACACCACCAGTGTAAACAAGCAGGGAACTTTTAACAATCAAAACAACAAAATGATAGGGGCTGCAATATCTAGCATACAACAACTTGTGGAAGAGGCTGAGTGTGGTAAGGATGTGAATGCTGTCGACCAACCCACAGTGAGGAGACGGAGAAGAGTGTACAGACCCAGGGTAACCTACCAGGGGCTACATGAACTTGAGATAGTGGAGCGCTAGAGGGTGGACAGGGACCTCTTACAGCAAATTGTTGAGCTGTGCCAGCTATGCCTGACACACAGAACTAACAGAGGGGAACCCATCCCAGTGGATACTGAGGTATGTGTAGGCCTAAGAATACTAGCTACAGGTACCTTCCAAAAGCCAACTGGTGATATGATGGGGATCTCACAGGCATCAGCATCCAGGGTACTCCATCAGTTCCTGGATGCCATGTCAGCACATGTCGGTGAGCATATATATTTCCCCAACACCAGTGAGGCATTGGCCAGCAATATGCAACTGTTCCACCAAATAGCAGAATACCCTGAGGTAGTGGGTGCTATAGACTGCACGCACATATGCATCAAAGCACCACCCGGTGAGCGGGTAGGGTCTACATCAATCACAAGGGCTTCCCCTCCATCAACTGCCAGGTTGTGTGTGATGCCCAGGGCATAATAATGAATGTGTGTGCTGGCTGCCCTGGAAGCTATCACAATTCTCACATCTGGCATCTGACACAATTGTGCCAGAGATTTGCCAATGGGGACATCCCTCATAGTCACCTAGTGGGGGATGCTGGATGCACACTGGAGCCATGGCTGAGGATATCCATCAGAAATGCACACACACTCGAACAAGAACTCCATAATGAGGCACATGCACAGACCAGAATTATAGTAGAGCATGTGTTTGGGATGCTCACATCACGGTTCTGGTGCCTGGACACATCCAGTGGAACCTTGCAGTACTCACCAGCTACATGTACCCAAATTATCATTGTATGTGCCATGCTACACAATATGATCCTGCGGTAACAGCTGCAGCAGGAACAGCATGGGGCTGGGCCACACAGCCCCCCACCATTGCCAAGGTCTGCACAGGCACAGAGTGACTCAGAGGAAGAACAACCCGAGCCTTCCCCAGTAGGCAGAAGGAGACGTGTCCAGTATGCCCTGGCCTTGGCAAAGAGGCAATGCATAGCACATACACTGACACAGGAGGGACCCAGGGAATAACAACTATCTCTGACTCTCAAATACAGTAAAAGGGATGCCAAACATGACACTACCTGTGCTCAACCATGTGTAGGGAGTGTACTGTGTGTATCCAACACAGGCAGCCCTGCAGCACCCCCCCCCCTCAATACTGGGACACTCACAAGGTAAGTGACTCACACATGCCAGTCAGATTCACATACCCAACAACACTCACAGCCAGCAAGTCAGGTGTAGCAAACACACACAAAGGCTGTGCTATGGGATCTGAATGATGCCAATGGGTAACCGCCCCACCCAGCCTACACAGACAGACTACAGCAGGTCAGGCAGTGGGACGTTAGTTCTTTTTTCAAAACACTTTTTATTTGCTTTTATAATTGTAACTAGCATAACAAGAAACAACAAAATCAAATAACAACTATAAAGTGTTATAATAAGCATTACTACATGAAAGATCCAAACTGATAACCTGTATATACACAAGTGCCAATATATACAAGGAATAAATGAGAAAATTGCTGCACAAAATAACGATTTCAAATAACAATATTTAAAGAATTAGTGTAAGTACCACGTCTACCATACAACAAATCCCAATACAACTCATAAAGTAATGAGGAAAAGAAGAAGAAGGGGAATTAAAGATATCCACATGAAAGGATTTACTTCACATGCAGGGTGACTTTATTTATCAAGTTTATAATAATCAAGGGGGCTTGAAGTGTCATGTTGGAGATGCTCCTCAATCATCAGTCAAAAGAAGGAAAATAAACTCCCATAATTCTTGGTCAGCAGTTCAGTTACGCGGATTAGTTATTATCAGTTTTTGGGAAGTAATGTATTTAATTGCTAGATTTTTAAATCCTCTCCAGGACAACTTGGACCGATCAGTCCAGTGTTTGGTAATATAAAATTTTATTAGAAGACAGAGTGTAATGAGTGCTCTTAATTTAAGATTTGACATGTTAAGCCTGGTAATATGTAGCAAAGCCATTTCCCAGGATAAGGTAGATTTATGATACCCCATTTTATCAAGTCTTACCTTAAGAGAACAACAGATACTGTGAGAGTACCTACAAAACCACAAAATATGAATAATATCAGCACGGGGACAAGAGCAATAGGAGCATGCGGTGGAGACAGTTGGATTAAATTTATTTAAATGAATTGGAGTTAAATACAAATTATTAGTAATCATGAATTGTGTATATAGAAGTTTTTTAAAGGAGAATACTTAAGAGTAGATTTTATTGATAGAGTTTTCTGCTGAGATGATATGGTAGCTCCTTGTTGGTCCCAAAAATCTGCAAAAATAATTTTCCCTTTATTCAAGTATGTGGAAAAGGATTTGTAGGCTATAGAGAGCATATTTTTCCCACTGACTAAATTTTGTAGTAGGACTGCTACACTGTTATAATCAGCATCCGAACTGGGATAATTGTGAAGGAAAAATGCCATAAGATCTCTTAATTGCCTCAGGATAATAGTATATTTTTTGGGCAAGGACAGAGCATCACGGAGATCGGTTAATGAGAAGTGGTTACATTTATACAAGTCCCTTAAGGTATAATCTTTAATCAGTGGGAAATTATTTAAGTTAATCATTTTATCATTTAATTTTAAATTTGGGTTAAGATGAATAGGTTGGAATAATAGAAGAGTGTTACCTAAGTCCAAGGAATGGAACAGATCTTGACAAGTTCTAATTAACCCCTTCAGGGCGTGGTGTAGCTTTAACTTCTTGAGGTTAAGTTTATTCAGGAATGGTAAAGCTTTAGGGTTAAGATCATTACTAAGAGCATGATTATACCACACTTTGATCCACAGGAAGAAGAGTTTGGAAGATGATTTGCAATATCAAATATTCTAATAGCATGAATGATTCTGTAATAAAGTATAAGATTGGGCATCACCAGACCCCCCAGTGGTTTAGGTAATGTAAGTCTTTGATATGAAATTCTAACTGACTTAGGGTACCAGATGAATTTTGCAAGGTCTTTATGGATTCTGTTTAGGAAAAGAATAGAAACCGAAGATAAAGAAGAATTAAGATGATAGAGAAGTTTAGGAAGTATATTCATTTTAATGATAGACGTTTTAGATAACATTGGAAGTTTTAATTGTTGCCATCTTGAAATGCCCTGGGAAATGTAGAGCCAGACTTTTGATAAATTTGATTGTAAAAGAGATGAAGAACAGTGATTATAAAAAACTCCTAAATATTTAAGAGAATAATCTACATGAAAGGAGAGATCTGAAAACAAATGTTGTTTATGTGCCATAGGGTTGATTGGGAAGATAAAGGATTTATTTAGGTTGATTTGATAGTCTGCAGTAGAGGCAAAGGTATTCAAAGATTTAATTATCTTTTAGTGTCAGATATAGGGTGTTCAAAATAAAGATTTAGATCATCTGCAAAGGCTGTAAAACTGATGTTAGTGTTGAAAATTCTAGGAATAGAGTGATAAGTTCTTTGTGATATAAATAAGAGAAAGGTTTCCAAGTATAAATTAAAAAGTAAGGGAGAGAGGAGACACCCCTGCCTGGTACCATTTGTAATCTTTATGGGTTGAGAATATTTTTTGTTTATGTATAAACAAGTAAATGAACTATTATATAATATTTTGACCAAATTAATAAAATCAGAGGGGATATCGAATCTCGATAAAGCCAGAAACAAAAAATTCCAGTTTACTCGGTCGAAAGCTTTACAAGCATCCAACACCATAGCATATCTGGGATTTCTTTCTTTTTTGGTGAGATTTATAATGGTTTCTAGTGTTAGGGTGTTGTCCCACGTATGTCTGTTAGACATAAAGCCTGCTTGTTCTGGGAAAATTAAAGCACTCATGGTTTTTTTAAGCCTGTTAGCAAGGATGGCTAAAAAAATTTTTATGTCAACATTCATAAGGGATATCGGTCTATAGTTATTTACATTAGCACTATCTAGAGTGTTTTTAGGAATTAGAATAGTTTTAGAGTAGTTAATGTATAAATCCGTTATACCTTTACTCGAGAAAGATTTATAGAGTTCTAGCAGAATGGGGGCAAGGGTGAATTTAAATGTTTTATAGAAATCAGGTGAGTAGCCATCCGGGCCTGGGGCTTTACCTATCTTGAGGTTGTCAATGGCTTCCAGAATTTCAGACTTAGCAATCGGAGCAGATAAAAGACCTCTCTGTAAGTTAGTTAATTTTGGGAAGGTAAGCTCATTCAGAAATCTTCCCATCTCCACCGATGAAGGCAGCATGTTATTATTAGCATAGATGTCAGAATATGTTTGGTGAAATAGATGAATAATCTGATCATCAGATTTATAAAGCATGTTATTATGCTGTATGCAAGAGATTTTGGGAGATTTAGGCATGTTCAGAATTAGCCTGGCAAGAGTTCTAGAAGGGGTTTGTAAGAATTCAGAATATTTAGAGATATAACGGAGTTCTTGGAGAGAAAGGTTAGATTGATGGTGTTCAAAGAGTTCTTTTTGTTTAGATTGCAACTCATTTTCCGTGACTAAGGAGTAATTATCTAAAAGTTTGTCTTCCAAGGATTTAATCTCATTAACTAAGTTGGTTAACTTACTTTTATATATTTTTTTTAAGAAAACTAGCTTTCCTGATAAAGATTCCCCTAATTACCGCTTTACCTGCCGCCCATCTAACATCAAAGGGGATATCACCATCACGAGAAGTAGAAAAGCGCTCTTTTAATGTAGAAGTAATTTCAAGGATTAAAGACTGATCCTTTAGTAAATTACTGTTTAGAGACCAGTTATATGTTTTATAGGATGAGGACAAGTTGAATGTAAAGCCTATCTCTAGTACAATCCTTGAATGATCAGAGAGAAATCTAGATTCAGTTGAGAGTTTGATTTGTTTATTAGCTAGAATGTTAGAAATTAGAAAGAAATCTATACGAGACCAGGAATGGTGACATTTAGAAAAATAGGTGAAGAAATTATAATTATTCCCAGAACCAGAACTAAACGAAATTGGGTCTATCAATTCAAAGTCCATTATTAACTCAGATAAAGCCCTAGAAGCCTGGATATTAGTGACTTTGGTCTTACTAGAGCAGTCTAAATTAGGGTCTAAGACTGTATTCCAATCCCCACCTAAAACAAAAATATGGTTTGGAAACTTAAGAAGAAGGTTGTAAATACTCATAATGAATTCGATTTGTCCTGTACAGGGTCCATAAAGATTTAAAAATAATATAGGTTTATTTAAATTATGTGATAGAGATGTAAAATAACACCACCTCCCATCATGATCTGCTCCTTTGGTGACAATCGTTGCCTTAAAGGATTTTTTTAATAATGATCGCCACTCCCTTGGAATTATGATTCACGCCCGAAGGGATAATGTCTCTAATCCATTTTTTGTTTTTATCTTTGGCCCATTCTTCGTTTAACATATGTGTCTCCTGGAGAAAACAAAGATCAGATTGGGATTTATATAAAAGATGCATCACCAGATGTTTCTTATTTTTCTCATGGAACCCCCTAACATTCCATGAAGAATTATTCCAAGTTTTATCCATAAAAGTTTGCAGTCAAATGAATGTTATTTGAAGGTATTGTTACATGGAATCATTAATAAGAAGTAAACATTAGAAGAAATGTATAGTGCAGCATTATATAAAAATATGGCACAAACCTCCCTCAATTTTATCCCCGTGCTTAACCACAAAACCACAACAATTGAGAGAAAGAAAAAAATAGGATAATTTAAGTGAACATGAATCCAAAGTACAATTAATGATTAATACTAACAACAACAAAATAAGGATCCTACTATATTTGCAAGTAATATACAACATCTGACCAATTCCCAGCAAAGCCATCTATACCCTGCTTAGACAATCCTAATAGTTTCCAAAAATTGTCGGGCATCCTATAAAGAAAGAGGTCAACTAATGGCATTTAGACCCAGTATACTAGTTTTAGTAAGCTATAACTGGAGTACTTCAATAAAACTAATTATAATCACACATAAAGGTGCAGGAAATCCAAAGGCTTTTTTGGAAAGTTACAGAAAGAAAAACAATTAGATCAATAATTAATGTTTCTATTAAGCAACCACAAAAATAATATTACAGGGGGACATAGTCAGGTTTCACAAATATCAATAAAAACAAAAAATTGAAAATAGCAATTCCACATGAATAGTCAATCAATAAAGCTTTAGATCGTTCATGACTTTTGCCAGTCCAACCTTTACATTTATAATCTCCGCGGGGCATGTGTAAATAACTTTGCGAGCTAGACTAAGCAAATTAATATGATAGGACACTGACCTCTGGATCACGATGGCAAAGTGAATTCAAGGCTTGCACTTCCAGCAAAATAAAAATGTTAATTCTGCCCCGCCTAACTAATGCAGGAAGTCCAATATTTCTCAAAATTCCAGTTTAAACAGAACAATTTCCTGGAAGATTTGGATTACATATCGTCGAGAAGAAAAAGCTCTTTATATCTGAAAATGATAGTGTACTCTCAGATATGCCTTGATGGCAGGAATATACAGGATGTAGACATTCAATTTCCAGCTTCAGAGGTGCATCAATCCTGATCGGGACATACCGTCGTTTCCAGAGATCCCTCAATCAACCGTAACCGAAGAAAGGTTCCTCTTACATCCAAGGAGAATCACATATTAATTAAAGACCAGGACAGTTGTAAGTTTAAACAAATAACAAAATATTAACAGCAATGAAGGGCTAGGAAAGCCAGAGAGCCTCCGGTAAGTAAAGCGAAAAGAAAACGAGGATTTCAATGATTAATAGGTGTTGAGCCAAAACATTTTATAAAAATAAAATCCTCTTCTTTAGGAGAAGACATAAGGAACTTTGTTTCCTTGTAAGTAAAAGATAATGTAGAGGGAAATTTCATTTGAAATTTGATTTTGCGGGAAATAAGGTCGGCACAATAGGGGGCCAGTTTGCGGCGCTTCTCCCTTATTTCAAGGGGTAAATCTTGTGAGATGGTAATAGTTTGGTTATTCCAGGTGAAATGATTAATTTTCTTATAGGTTGACAAAATAGATTGAACGTCTTGATGGTTAAGCAACTTAACATAGACCGGTCTCGGCTTTGTATTGGTTTGCTGCCTCCGCAGAGCTCTGTGTACTCTCTCAATAACATATTTGGTTGGAGGATTTCTTTCATGACATAAGTTGTTAAAAATCTGAGTGGCGACTTCAAGAAGTTGGTTTGGCTCAAATTTTTCATCTAAACCCCTAATAATCAAATTATTCCTCCTACTTCTGGCCTCCAGGTCTAGGATTTTTGCTTGCATGTCATAAATTATTTTATCTTTCATTTGCAATGCTTCTTTAATGTGACCAAGTTCGAATTTATTTGATTTAGTTCTCTTTTCCACCAGGTCTAATCTGTCAGCAATTTTATTGATTGATGATCCGAAAGAACTCATTTTGACAGTTAGCTATGGCTGCTTGCAGCGATAATAGCGCACTTTTTAGTTCATCCATTAATGGTGATCCATCGGCCTTTTGTTTAGTCGGATCTTTTGGTTGTTCCTGTACCGATTTAGAAGATCTCAACCTCTTTGCATCTTTTTCCAGAGATGTGGATATGGCAGATAATTTGGATTTTGTAGTTTGAATGTCCATATTTTCAGGCACTTTTGGCATTATACACACCGATACTATTTCTTGTGGGTGCTGTCAATAGACCCAGTGCTGAAGTCTTGGGCCTCTATATAGCCACATGTAGTTTGGTTCGTTTACAATTGCAGCAACAAACAAGCAGTTTTTATGAACAAGAACTGATATTTTTACCGCAGAAGCCTTGAAAATAAAAGCTGAAACAAATAGGTTCAATTGTGCACGGCCTTTAGCTATATAAACTTGAAATATAGGTTTAACCAATGAAGAGTAGATGGAGCTAATAGGAGAGGGTGTTTCTTAGATGACCACCATCTTGGGAATCCTCAGTGGGATGTTCGTTCTGAAGCGTAGGAAGTCAGAAACGAATATGTAGGTAAATCAAAGCTAAGATCTGTAGTACACTGGTATGCCTCTAGTTGGGTCTATAT
>NC_056738.1:12313301-12408301 GCF_019279795.1 Protopterus annectens | reverse complement strand
TAATCATGTAGCCCAGGCTGGTATGACTCTGACCTTGAGTAGCATCCTGCCCTCACCAAGAATGATGCCACAGTATAAAGAAAAAAATATCAATTTCAACAAGTGGCTAAGTTTCTGGTGTCATTCAAAGGGGATCCAGTATCTGTCCACCTGGGATGACATGCTTTATAAGTCACGTGCTTTGCAAGAGATAGCTTGCACCTGTCACCCTTAGGCTTTCAAATACCAGCTAAGGCTTTTGCTGCCCCCATAATACCTTTTTTAGGCAAGGCTCAAAAGACAAACTACCCACAGTAAATAGCAAAAGTAACCAAAAAACTGAGGGTACTCAACGCCAGAAGTCTAAACCTCAAAATGCATGCACTCAAGGCACTCCTCAGTATGGAGAACATCTATATCTGTGCAGTAACAGAAACCTGGTTTAAGGCTCCAAAGAGCACCCCAGCACTACCAGGCTATAATTCATACCATATGTTTCAGCCACAGAACCCGGACCGAAACACAAAAGGTGGGGGTGTATCCATATTCATCAAGGATACCCACACCTCCAGGTTAGTGGCACTGCACAATGCCTCAGAGATCATCCATGTGCAACTAACAATGGGCAAAACTGCAATTCAAATTGTAGCTTGCTACAGATCATTCACCATGACCCAGGACCCCCATTCCACATTTCTGGAGACACTGGAAAATATGACGTTCCTACCAAACACCCTAATATTGGGTGATTTCAATTACCCAAACATTAACTAGGAGAACTACTCAAGTACTAACTCCCTTGCCCAGTGTTTCCTAGAATTTATAAACTCGAATGCCCTGGATCAACAGGTCAACACCTCCACCAGAGGTGACAACATATTGGACCTGGTCATCACCAACATGGGAGACCAGTGTTCTACACCGGAGGTCAAACCCTCGCTGGTTAGATCAGACCATAGACTAATCACTCTGGATATCCACATTCCGCCCCCCACCCCCAATCATGGAAACCACCATGAAAAACTTTTCAAAAGCAAACTTCACATTACTTAAGACCGAGGTGGAAAGGTTCGCAGCCCCCATACTAAAGGACAATGTTGTCCAAGCTACTGAATCACTTACAAAAGCACTCTATAAGCACCTGCAAGAATGCATGGATCATGCTATCCCAAGCAAAACCGAGACTCACTCCTCCAAGAAAAGAAAACCAGTCTGGTGGACCCCTGCCATAAACAAGCTATACAATAGAAAGAGGAAACTAGTGCAGAAAAGTGTAAAATCCCAAGAAGGAAAGACATCCCTGATCAGTATCAGCAAGAAACTACAATCCCTCATAAAATCATCCAAGGCTAGCTTCGAAAGAAAAATTGCCAAGGACTCCAAAGATAACCACAAAGCATTCTTTAGCTATATCAAGAACCTAAGTGGAAACTCTCAGATCTGAGTAAGTGCAGAATGGCACAAAATGCACTGAACCGACTGATATTGCCAACATTCTGGCAGACAGGTTTAGTGCAAACTTCACCCCCCTCTCACCCCCTAAAGGGCCCATAACCATACCAGAAGAATGTAGAGCCCCGGCAATCACTGACACACAGGTTAAAAGAGCCCTATCCAAAGCCAAAAATACAGCTTCAATGGGACCAGACGGTGTCCCAGGCTGTGTCTTACATGAGCTCCAAAATGAAGTAACTGCTCACCTAAACACACTGTTCAAACTCAGCCTCTCTACAGGCTAGGTACCAATAGAGTGGCGCACAGCAACAGTTACCCCACTCCACAAAGGTGGCGCCACAATGGATCCTGGGAACTATCAGCCTATAAGCCTGACTATCCTGGTCTGCAAGGCTATGGAGCACATCATCATGGAATTCATTAACAGAGACATTGGGGACCTTCAAACATTGGACCCTACCCAGTTTGGCTTTGCTAAGGGCAGATCATGCCTCCTAAACCTGTTGGATGTCTTTTAGACAGTTACCAGGCTTTAGATGAGGGATAGGAAGTCCACACAGCCTACCTATACCTCGCAAAGGCTTTTGACACCATTCCCCATGCTGGTATTATAGACAAGCTCTCCAGCCTGAACATAAACCCCTACATCATGAGATGGGTTGCCAATTGGCTCATGGATAAAATACACACAGTGAGAGTTGCAGGATCTAGGTCTGACTCTAAAGCAGTTATAAGTGTCATCCCCAAGGGCTCAGTCCTGGGACCCCTCCTGTTTGGTATATACTTTTTAGAGGTACAGGCAAGCACAGGAGGACTATGGCTGACAAAGTTCACAGATGACTGCAAACTGGGGGCCATAATTGACTCTCCAGCTGATACAGACATCCTCCAGAAGAGTCTCACTGAGACGGATACCTGATGTCAAAATCATGGCCTCAAGCTAAATGCCAAAATGTGCATAGTCATCCCCTTTGGAAAAAGCAAAGTGCCCATGAACTACCAAATACGTGGTAGTCCCCTAAATACAGAAAATGTAATAAGGGATCTGGAGACCCAAGTAGGTAGTGCTCTCTCCTTTGATAATCATATTGCCAAAGTGGTTAGTAAATCCTTCTATGTGGCCCACCTAATCACAAAAGGGTTTGCACCTAGAACAAAACAGGTTATTGTGCCCCTCTACTCATAACTCATCAGACCCATCATAGAGTACAACGCCCCATTTGAGATGTACCTTACAAGACATCTGCAACAGCTGGAAAGACCACAGAAGTACCTCACCAAGAGGATTACTGGCCTCAAACAGATGCCCTATGCAGCCCAACTGAAGAAACTCCAGCTGTACTTGGTTGCATACTGCTTACTCAGAGGTGATCTCTGCCTGACATACAAGGCCATGTCAAATCCAGAACTGATGGACATGCTCCACCTAAAAAAAAAAAAAAAATCCCAAGAGCCACACGCTCTAGGGATCTAAATCTCACCACAACAATAAATAGAAAGTGCTGGAGGGATATATTCCTGTCCCAGAGACTCCCCATGCTTTGGAACAGGATTCCAATCTACATTAGGCAGAGCCCCTCACTAACACTCTTCAAGAGAAACCTTGATGAGTGGATGGGAAACAGAAAATTTACCCCAGGGATCACTGTAGTGGCTCTGCTGGACAGAGGCACAGGAAACTAATGGTTCTGCTGGACCGAGGCACAGGGAACTAATCTAAGGGGGTGGTAAAAGTCAACACATTCTGGCTAGGCTTAGAGATGCCCTCGGGAAGATAGCGTAGTACTTACCTATGAACCTAAGTACCATTGGCATACTGAAGCATGCTGTCTGATGTCAGACACCTCCACATACCCTTTGCACATATAACCTACGAATGACCCCCTGTGGTGCATGTGATACCTACACAGTACTGTGTTGTGGCAATCCCACCAGTGATGAGTTGCATTCCTGGCCCTGCCAAGTGTGTCAATGTGTGTGCGTCCCTGTGACAGTGTGGCTGTGTCGACGCTGACACCTGTTCATGTGGACAGGCACTTGTACTACACCTACCACATAGCTACCATATCCCTGTTGCAGATTTCAATCATCACATATACATTCTGAGGGCTCTCCAACATGTAACCTATGTGGTGCATCCACTAACTGCATGGACATATGATAGCACTACATAATCATCAAGGGTTTGATACCCTGTACTGGTAGGTGTGTGACACAAACATGCTTAAATTTTTTTACTCTCCCACCCCTCCCTGGCTTTTCTGTGCCTCTGTCTGCCTCTCTCACCCCCTCTCTGGTGGATGTGAAGACTTACACCTGCATTGCTTAGGCAGCAGCATGTGTATTTTAAGTGATGCTCAGTATCAGCTGATGACCTCTTCACAAATTGCAGCCCTCCTCTAGCTGATTGCATGTGGAACAGCTGTGGTAACATTCCCATAGCCAATTGCATGGAAACACACACCAATATCTACGAACATCATGTTGGTGTTGGGCCTTTCATTCACTGTGAGTAGGAACTCGATCTGTTTTTTTTGGCAAACAGCATATCAGATGGATTGGGGATTTACCTCTAACATCATACACTGTGGAAACAGGCAAACATACAGGAGGAGGAGGATGTGCCTGACCTGACTACAGACTATAAGTGGTGCTATACTGCATTTGGAGTAATGCTGGTTTAACAGGGTGTGTGTGGATATGGCTGTCCTACATGTTTTCATACCTGCCATGTCAGTGCTATGTTTATGAGGGGACACCCATCTGTAGGGTCATCTGCAGACTGGCCAGTGTGTGGTGCCTTTTGTTTCAGGTGTTACCCACAGAGCACCTATCCTTGAACTGCAGAAGGTAGTGTGAGGATTGCAGTCTGTAGATGGTGACAGCTATGAGAGTTATTGACTTCATATCCCTCATAGGACATATGTTGCAACAAACCCAGTTACAACAGTAAATGTATGTGGTTATCACAGCAACATGTCAATAATGGCCCTGTTTATGTGCCTCCAGCCACAACCCTGTCAACCTTTGTACATATGTCATGCAGTAAGGGGTGCATATGTGCTGTACACCATAATTAGTGACATCATATCTGATAACAAGCCAGTGAGATATCAGACTGCTACCCATGTTATGTATAGTAGGGGTTATATTTGATGACATAACCTGGACATTATGTGCTTGTCTGTATAGTACTGAGGTCTGTGTACTTATGGTGATTGTCGACAGTGTGTGTATTGTTAATATGTGCCTTGGCCTGTGTACAGGCTGTAGTAGATGTCATTGTTCTTGGTCCTGTTCTATCTAATGTTACATACTGCCCCATTCTATGTTACCCTATCGGCTGACATGTTTGTAGGGCCATACACGCACATGTCCCATACCACAGACAGTCATCAGAGCACACTGTGTAGTGGCCCAGTATATGTAGGGTTAGTGTGTGAGTGGCACATGTGAGGTTGGTGTTGAACAGATAGTCTATATACTGTAATAATACGCTAGCATACCATATGTGGCTGTGGCTGTGTTCATATTGGTTGTGGTTATGCACTTTCACACAGGTGTATGTTACTCTGTGCTGTGGCATGCCTGTAGAGCCTGCTATATATGCAGGTAAATGTGCATTCCCCCATAGGAAATGTAGGCCAGTGTTGAGCTGATCTGCCTGTAGCCTGCACAATGCTTTGTTACATGCCTAGCAGCTTAGTGTACTCACCCAGTGAGATGTAATGTCCAGATACTTGCCAGATGTACTGTCGTTGGGCCACCATAGCAGTCATGTATGTCAGACAGAGCAGTGGGATGCTGTACAGATGTATGTCAATATCTAGTGGGTAATATGTGGCCATGGCACCTCTGTACCAGCAGTTAGTATGTGGCAGGACAGGCAGGGATGTGTGAATGCATAACCTATGGGGACACATGTATACCAGTAGTTACGTGTTATACCCATCTACATGGCTATTAACATCCACATTGTCAGGATTGGCCACATGTCTTGCACTAAGGGGTTATATGTATACCTCTGGACTGTCCAGAGTGTGTCAGACTGTTCACATATATTGGCCATTATCCCTGCTGTAGTCCATATGAGCATTATGTGCTAGCAGTGGTACTGTACTATGATGTCCTTCGGATGTCTGTCAGTAGCCAATGGTGCACATGTTAAAAGCAGATGTGACCTCCCACACACACCATGTCTGTGAAGACACTCCCTATTACAGTAACAATAGTCTACAAATATACCTGCTATACATACCTGACATCCCCTTGCACTACAAGGTTGGGACTATAAGGGTCTGAGGTAGGGCTACACTCCATGTTCAGGATGTATGATGAGAATATATGTACATATGCTTATACAGATATCTATATAGACATACACATATACATATCGACATACATAGCTGGATATTTATATTTACATAGCTATACAAATAAACACCCAGATATATATACATATACTGAGCAATATATGTCTACACATATGGATATCTACATATATATTGACAGTAGTAGGTATATCAGAATAGATATGTATGCACATATAGTTACTGATATTTACATATATACCAACATAACTAGGCATATCTGTACACATAGGATGTGCATACATATATAGCTATATATATACATATATCTATATATACATATACGTATATCTATATATACATATATCTATATATACATATATGTATATGGGAGCGCTACAGAATCTGAAAGCCCAAAGTCCTGAAGACCATCAGGCATGAGCTGCCTTAAGGTATATGGATGTACATTACCATACAATCCACCTTAGTTAAATGCAGGCCTGGTGCCACCTGCCATACAGACTGTTCTGTTTGTCAGTGTGCTTGTGATGGTGTCAGTTGTGCCTTGTTATGTAACAGCTACATCCCATTGTGTCAGCTGAGGTCCTTACCCCCCAGGGATTGTCTTCAGGGTGTAGATAGAGGCTGCTGAACTATACATCTGGATGACTTACTGTTGATTGTTTGGTATCCTCTGGCCCAGTCTGTCTTTACTATTGTACTACTTGATGGCCTTGGCATGGACAGCAACATCTGTTAACTTTTCCAGACTATTGTATTAGTATAACTGTTTCACAGTTGCATTACTCAGCTTATGTGGATGTCTGTGTCTAAACAGCTATACCACATGGCATATAAAACTGTAATAGTACACAAATAAAGCTTTCCCATTTATGCAAACCAGTGTATGGTGTTATATCCTTTGATTTCTCTGTGGGTATATGTTGCAGGCAATGATTGCCATTTGTATGGGTGGCTCATACAGTCTCCACTTGGTAAGGTGGTAACTGTAGGAATAGTGGCTGTTCCATATTGTGTGCACCTACTACATATGTATCTTACGATACATATCTCTGCGTGTGTATGTGTAGTTACATATATATTTATATGTATCCTAAGGATGCCCATGTCATGTCAGGTCCTGGTTATGGGATCTGCAACACTTGATAGTGTATTGCAGTGCGGATGTGTTTGGCTGGGGGAGTATGTCTATTCGTACAAGACGTATATTGTTTGGGGCCTCTCAACCCCATTAATGGTGCATGTGGATATGTATGTTTTTGTTATACCCATTATTATCTACAAATGTATGTCCATATATACCTATATATATATCTATCTATACATATATATATATATATATATATATATATATATATATATATATATATATATATATATATCTGCTTACATAAATATAACTATGTCCGTATATACCTACATATATATATATATATATATATATATATATATATATATATATATATGTATATCTGCTTACATATATATATAACTTGCTGTGTATATTTAAACATATAGATGTAGACATATATATCTATAGATGTAGGCATCTGTATGTATATATGTTTATATATATATATATATATATATATATATATATATATATATATATATATATATATATATATATGTATATATATATATACACATATATAGGATAGGTTTTATCTATTTAGATATTATTATATCTACACACACACACACACACACACACACACACACACACACACACACACACACACACACACACACACACACACATACACATACATCTACATGTTGAAATACATTTTCTATACTGTTGAAAGACTGGGCTGGATGATATGTTTGTGAAAACATGAGGGCTACATATATCAAACATGGCTGAGTGGTAAATCACTTTGGCTATGGTGTGTGGGGTCCTGGGTTTGAGCCTTGCAAAGGCTGTTTATTTTGTTGCTTGGCAGAACAAGGGCCATTGGATACAGAGTGATTAAGGCATTTTTGAGCAGTTGTAAGTGGGTTTGTGTGGGTTTGCACAGAGGTAAACACTGCTGACTTTTGGTTACAGTTTCTTATACTCAGTTAGCTTCTAAGTTGTTAACCAGCGTAGGCATTGCTTACCCCCACGCAGACTTACTACTGCTTAAAAGTGCTTACTCCCGCTTACCACATGCTAATTTCTTTAAAAGAAAAGAAAAAAAGGTTGATAGGAAAGTGGTGAAAAAGGGGCACAAAGATGGTTAGACAGTAGGGGAAATAGCTAGGGATGTGCAGGAAGGGTCTGAAAAAGGTCCTTAGCTGCCCATGTCTACTACAGCAACTGCTGTGCATATACACTGAATTTGGAGGTAGATTTGGATACTCAAACCCCTGAAAGAGGGGTGAAGACAACAATAAGTTGTGATGCCAATCAGACCAGATTACATGTGTCCAGTGGACATGTGTCGAAAGGAACAGCTATATATGGGGCGAGATTTTCTTTTGGGAACAGATTGCCCTTTTTTTCTCAGGTGAGAGTGGGATGTTGGGGTGGGGTAGTAGGTATATTTGGGGAGATAGGTTGGGGAGGTTAACAGGCAAGACAAACAAGATGCATACATGGGCGGTATATGACACATGTGGGGGTAAACACCTTGGTCGGGAGAGGTTTTGGGAAATCGGAAGCCCATGAGCCCCCTAGTGGAAACAGTGAGACTGAGGTCCTCATCCATGGGCAGTCACCACTGCACCTTCACAGCCCCAATGGTTGCTGTGCTGGTGGATGAGTTGCAGAGCCAAACTGATGCTCTAGTTGCGACACACGGCCCTCGAGCTGGCGTAGAAGATCACCAAGCTGCTGGTTGAGCTCTCTACGCACCATTACCCCTACCTGGCGATGGGTGACAGGTTCCTGTCTGCACCCACTCCCAGGGGGGCAAGCCCCATCCTCTGAGGCAATTCCACCTGAAGGTGATGCAGGACCAACAGACAGGGAGGTCCCGGGTTGGGCCCCAGACATCCTGGTACCCTGTGCCATGGCCAGCTGAGATGGGACAAGTGAGTCCGCTGCAACCGGCCTTCCCAAACGTGCTAGTGTTTAGATTTCATCATCATATGTGGGTTAGTAATAGTCAACACATTCCGGGTTAGGTATAACAGCATGCATATATATTCCCATTAACCCAGACACCAGATATGAAACAGTTGCATAGCAAACAGAACACATGCATATATATGGGACCACAGAGGTAATAAAAACAGCATGCAAGTACATTGATGGCACCATGCCACCAATGTTGTAATATTTCATTATAGCACATGCATGGGAGCAATTAATATATTTATCAAACAATTGGACATTATCAGAGCATAGGTGTCATTACATACCAGTTGAGGTGGGTATGTTGATTATTTTTGGAGATATGGTGGGGGGAGAGAAAGATGTCAATTAACAACTAGTATATTCCTGTAGTCCACAATACTCTCCTAGTTAGTGCTGTTATCTGTACCTTACAAGTCTTACTGCACTACCCTATAGCCTTAGTTTGGACAGTGATATAGCTGTTGTCATTGTTATACATGAACTGGTTTTACCTGCAGTATACACCTCTTACCTAGTATACCTGTGGAGGGAATGTTTGTTAACACCAACTATTTCTACACATACTCCCAGATTCTGGGTTGATGTTGTGCACATAGCTATCCAACTCTTTCTGCACAGACTCTGGCCATGTGTTGACCACATGCAGGTGTGCTGGGACATATCTAGAATATTGCCCTCTTCAACCTTTAGTGACCTGACATACACATATACATGCTTTCCTACACAGTTATATTATGTAGCACAGTGAGGGTAACAGTTATCAGTGATACGTTATTATTCAGAGAAACTGTAACACTCACAATTCCCTACAATACCAGAGTGAACAGTACCAATACAGGTTATTATGGTCTTTATTTCTCAGCAGAGTGTTCGTATCCTATGTACCTGTGGGAGCAATGTTTGTTAGCACTACCTGACTGTTGCCACACAAACTTCCAGATTACACATTAGTATTATCCACATACATCTCACTCTGTTACTGTACACACTCTGGTCACAGCTTGACAACATGGGGGTGTAGATAGGACATACTTGGCTTATTACTCTCCTAACAGTTTCGGGGGTTGCTACAGTGGCAGGTTTGTTCTTGTAGATGTTTGACAATCACTTGTATTCCCTGTTTGCTGGATAAACATCTGGGATCATCCCACAAACTTACCAGGGGGACAGGCAGCAGATATGGGCCCATATACTGGACATTCTGGTCTCACATGTACAGTTGTGGGGAATGATTCTGTATGCAGCCTACTTCCACTCCCAGGATTCAGACCATGGCTTTGTCTGCCACAACTTAAACACACTATCCATCACAGTTGTGTCTGCTATATAGATATTGCTGTATATCTCCCATCTGCTTTCTGTCTTATTAATCCCCTGTGCTTTTGCATTCTGATATGGTATTACAACACTCTTATACAGATTTCCTAGACAGTTAAATGTTGTACGACAGTGTGGGTGACAGCAATGTGTAATACCTCATTATTCAGAGCAACTGCATCAGTCGCACTGCCATACAATACCAATGTAAACAGTACCAGTACTGGGTACCATTCTTGTATTTCTGGGCACAGTGTTGGTATCTGACAGACCTGTGGGAGAAATGTTTATTAACACTACCTGAATGTTCCCACACACAGTAATAGATTCCACATTACTGTTATGCACATACATCTCACTCTGTTACTATACACACTCTGACCACAGCTTGACAAGTTGGGGTGTAGATAGGACATACATGGCTTCTTAGTCTCATAAGGTATTGGGGAGTTGCTAGTGTGCCAGCTTTGTTCTCATAGATTTCTGTCAATCAGTTGTATTTCCTGTTTGCTGCCAATACGTCTGGGATCATCCCACTGATTCCCCAGGGGGATAAGTTGATATGCAGCAGATATGGGCCACTTTACTGGACATTCTGGACATATCTGAACAGTTGTGGGTTATGATTCTGTATGCAGACTACTACCACTGGGAGGATTCGACCCATGGCTGTGTGTGCTAAAAAAACAACAGTTCACATCTCAGTTGCATGTGCTATTCGGGTTTTGTTGTCTGCATTTTCCCTATTTACTGTCTATGTGTCTCTCAGTTGTACTACATGGCCTCTGGGGATTACACCTGTCATATACCGCCATTCCTACACATTCAATTTATGGTGCACATTGTGGGTAACAGTGCTTAATACAACAGCACTATTACATGATTGCGAATCTACATTAACATATGATACCAGAGTATACACATGCAGTCCAGCAGTTAGACCTTTATTGTCAGGCTATTACACTTTTATTGACATACAAACAATATGAGACTCTTCCTGCCATATTGTCTAGTGTATGCAGTACTTGCCTTGAACAACACAGGTTTTATACAGGCAATTTACTACTTTACTTTTACTTTAATTTACTACTACTTTTAGTTTTATTTCCTATGACAGTAAATGCATGAGTATTACTGACCTGCCTCGCATCACAACCTCACCAGGCGACTGACGTGGGCCTCCTGGTTCACGACCCACTCCATTGCAGCTGTGGGGGACATAAGAGGAATATTTAGCCATACCTATCCATGATATACCTGAGCTGGCAATTATTACACACATAGTGGGTGATGCTTACACACAACTGGAACATCCCCTGCCACTCTAACCTCTTGGATCCACTCTTCCAAGAGGTCCCCCTTTATGCCACTTCAGGTCGGCATAGTGATGCCTGACCTGCTCACCAGTTTGGGGTATGTCAGTGGCACTGGTGAGGTCACGGGTGAAATGGTCCCAGGCCTCCACCTTATATTGGGAGCCCTGGTACTGGCCATGCAGCAATCTCTGATCATGGTCTTTGACAAGGAGTCCTGCCATGACTTTGGACTTCTGGATGCACCAGCACTGCACCCGAAAGTGCACATCTTCTCCCCTTACTGCCATTGTGCCTGCAAGGGGAAGCTACAACCAGTTATGAGATGTATTCCCACCTCTTGGGTTTAAGTAGGGCCGATTTCTCACACTTTTCCATGACTGGCTGATTTTGAAAAGGCTAGGCTATGGGCAAACCTGTATACCTATGGTTGGCATTGTTTAAAAGGGTATAACACTGGGCACATTGAGTTAGCTGCCCTACACATTGCTTACATCTCCTCAGCTGGCCTGTGCAATGCTTAGCATTGCTTACATTAGACCTTGCATTATAATTCCTTTTTGGCAATGAGTTATTATTCATTACACCTTATATGTATGCCTGGTATCCATGATTCATGTGTATGTACACTGTATGGGGTCCTTGTGTTTTATTGGGGACTTCAACACTCTATTACAATTACACTTGACTTCTGGCCTTACTACTGTACTCCAGTTCACGTATTTATGTTATGTAGTTGGTTATGGCACATATGTCTGTATACTGATTCCTTTCACAGGTTCAATTTGGTTTTACTATGATGAAGGCTTGTTTGCTGATATCTCAGTCTTCTGTACTTCTGTGTTGATTTGGTGGTTAACTACTGTGACTGTGGTGTATAGGGTTCTGGATTCAAGACCTGCATGGCTGTTTATTTTGTTGCTGGGCAGAACTAGGGCTGTTGTATACAGAGTGATCAAGGTACTTTTGAGCAGTTGTAAGTGGGTTTGCGTGGGTTTGTTCGAGGGCAAGCAATGCTAACCTCCGGTTACATATGCTTACAGAGAGTTAGCTTCAGGATTGCTTAACCTGTGTGCGCATTGCTTACCCCCACGCAAAAGGGCTTACACCCACTTACTACTGCTTAAATATGTTTACTACTGCTTATTGGTACTTAAACCTGCTTATTAGTGCTTTATTCGTTATGACACTGACACCTCACATGTGCATTTACTGCAGTACTCCAGTTCATAAATATATGTTATTTAGTGGGTTATGCAACATAAATATTAGTCATAATGTGCTTTGCCATGGAAAATGGAATGTGCTGTAGTGGGACTCGAACTGGGAATGCCTGCTCGCAAGGTGAATACTCTGCCCACTACACTATTGCTATGATGCTTCATTTGCATATATCTTCCTTGTTATCCTCTTCAGCCATTTAAGCTGCATTAACAGTAGCTAAGTGATGGGCACACCCGCACACCTACGGTTAGCTTTAATCGGATTTTAAAATAAAAAAATTAAGGGTTTGTTCATTTTATTGGTGATTACCTGCTGTTGTACATGAAGGGAAATGTTGGTGGGGATATGCGGACACCTATGAGTGGTCCCACTCATTTTTACCCCTTTCTGCTGTTCTTTATTGTGGGGGCATGTATATTCTGAGAGCTCTGCTGTCAGACACACCCCCTGCACTCTTACATGCTCCATGTAAGATTAGCAGCTCAGGCAGCGTGCCTCATTACTATGCATGGCTCGCTGCCATCCTGCTCCTAAATGTCTGCCTCCGTGCAGGAGTAAGCTAGTCCTGCACGGAGGAATAGTAAATCCGGGGAAATATGAACTTTATATTACTGGGTGTGAAAAGTAATTACCTGTATGCACATTATTTGATTGCTATTGCAAAGCTGTGTCTGTGGCAAATTGAGATAACTGACTACAACTACTTTGTGTAAGTGCAGTAGTCAGATGGTTCAAATCCAGAGTTGTTTAAACTTTGTTTCCCTTTTTGTTATATAAATTTTTTATTAATTTATTTTATTTTTTTCATGTGTGTGACGTGACATAGCACAAACATGGTTAGTTGCTTAAAAATAAAAATTTAAATTCAGTTGCTTTACAAAGTGCAAACATGCTTAGTGGCATTGCATGGCAGTCAGCAATATGGATGGTAATGACTGCAGAAATTCCACACATTATCCAACTGCCTCTGTGGCACAAGGTACAAATACGTTGAGCTAAAACAGAAAGAACATAGGTTAAGCAGGGTTGAAGTTCCACAATAGTTGCTTTTACAGGAGAAGGATCTTAATGTATATTTACACAAGTAATATATATTTTCATTACTGCTTTTTTACATGTGCACATTGCTTAACTGTGTGCAAACAAGGTTCACTACATAAGGAAAAAAGGGAATATTTAATTTAGTTCACCTTCCTTCTCACAAACAGGCTCATTGGCAATGCACAGCACTAAACACTCTTAACAGTATTAAGTGTGGAAATAGACCTACTGCCTAGCTTTCCCTGTGGCACCAGGTGTAAGTGTAGTGAGTTCATGGTTAGAACACATGTGAGCTAAGATTCAGACCCAGCACAATCTACTTTTTACTAATGGTGTTGCACTTCAATTTTTCACAAAACTTTGACTATAAAGGTAATACTACATACCACTAGTATGTATAGCAGGTTGACTGACAGAAAGGTATCACTGCTGCTTGCATACACATACTTTTGTAGGTAGCATATGTATCATGTGTGTAAATGGTTTAGCATGACAATGATGATTATGTAATAAAAATGCATTAGCATATCTCTGATGGATACAATAGTTTACTAACAATTATCTACACCCCTCCCATAACCCAAGTATAACTGTAAAACAGAATATAGTATGAGGTATGTATCATACCTTCAAACTCTATTTGCATAGTCATTCAAGTCTATCCATTTCCAGTATAATGTCAGACAGTAGTCCTGCATCACACCTAAGAATGCATAAGCCAGGGCCTTTTAGTATCGCACACATACAGGCTTAATTGTAAATTTGTAATGACCATAACTGGCAAATATGTCTTCAGTGGCAATGAGGAATAATCACCTGTACAGAAATGTATGCTTTCTCTTTTACAAAGGTTTGAATCCCATGTTATACAAATTACTTTTAATATTGTGTTAGTCCCCACAAAATATGTGCCTAGCCATCCCATTTATCCCTCCAAAGCCATTGCTTAAAAGCCAAGTCATTTAGCATTTCACTGTGTTGACTAGTGGACAAAGTGTGACCAGGTGTAGCAACATATATGCTATAAATCAATGCCAAATGTCACATTATCCTTGCTGTTTCTTGAGAACTCCGTTCCTCTATGCTTAGCAATGTTCTCTTCACTTACCATTGTGCAAATGTAGTTGGCATGGTTGTGCATATTTGCGTACTAGTTGTAAAATGCAATATCACAAATTGGAAGGAAAACATAATAGGTTTAAATGGAGGCCCTTTGCTGACATGGCAGGAGATGGGAATGATAGTGCCAAATTCAGGGCACAGAGATGGGGTGTGGAGTAGTCAGAAATATTTGTTGCACTTCTCTTGAAACACTGCAGCTGTAATACACTGGGACCCTGTATAGCTGAGGCTTGGAACAGCCTAGCAAAGGCTGTATCCAGTGCTACTGGCATACCACACACTGGGTAGCAGTGACCTGAAAAGGTGCAGGCAGGCACAATACTACCCGCAGCTGTATGAGTTTAGAACTGCTGACAGCCCACAGTTGTGTAAGTTTACAGACAAAACAACTTGAAATTATATGTAATGGTGTAGACAGCCAAGAATGGTATGTATAATGCTTTCATGTGTCCTTTTCTTTTATTCTTTATTTTACAGCTGCACAGGAAATCTTAGCACAGGGAGGCACATGCTGAGATATTGGAGTGACTCAGAGAGACAAGGTGTATATACTCAGTATAAGTGACCCTGACTGTAGTAAATATATTGGGATTCTATATATCAGCATAAGGATAGGGCGGCCACGGTGGTGCAGTGGTTAGCATTGCTGCCTCACAGCAAGAGGTTCTCTGGTTCAATCCTTGGCTGGGGTACCTTCTGTGTGGAGTCTGCATGTCCATCATGTGGGTTTCCTCTGGGTGCTCTGGTTTCCTCCCACATCCCAAAGACATGCTGTAGTTTGATTGGATACTCTAAATTGGCCCTAGGCATGAGTGTGTGTGTGTGCCTTCTGTGGAAGGTTGGGCACTGGGCTGGCAATTCGACACCATAAAACTCTACTGGCAATCATGAGCGGACAGGTGATCCACTGTGGTGACCCCTAACTGGGAAAATCCAAAAGAAGAAGTATCATCCTAAGCATGCAGGACTCACAAGTATACATGCTGTCTTCTGTAGTTCTTGGTAGTTGTATTAGGCAAGTGTAATACTGTATTCAGATTAGCTGGGTTCAATCCCACAAGTAAACTATAGATTTACATTCAATAAGCATAATTTTAAATATAAATTGCAGCAATATTAGCTTTAATGTCATATTGTTAAACTAATCTGAATTATTTTTAAAAGAATATATGGAATATGTGCATATTCCAAGGATTACTTGTAACAATTCACAATATTTTTTGGGATTATGAAAGCTCTATAGCCAATATATTAATGAAAGGATATTTATTGTAATAAAATATGAATGTGGCATATCATGGTTCTCATAATCTATTTTCTTTTTTGTCTCACCCCAGCCCTTATCTCTGTCTCTCTCTGTCTCTCTCTCTCTCTCTTTCTTTTTTTGGTGGGGGGGGGGGGTACCTGGAATCACACAGTTCTGATGTCATACCTTTCTGACAACAAACTAAATGCTTTTCAGTACAGGGAGAGAGGCCAACCACTGCGGCTCAGCCTGCCAACCCTCTACTGGCTGTTGCACTAACACCCAGCATCTTTAGGACATAACATGGCAGTATTGCCTCTACAGCCCCTGAACTACCTGGCCTATCCACATTAGGTAGCATTGTCCTGGTGGCTAGTGCACTGGTACCCTATGGGAGTATTGATGGTGGTGGTGATTATGTCACCTACCAGAAGCTGCTATGGATGGTGGGGGGGGTCTAATAGAGACTGGCCATGGTGCCTGCATCAGGCACCTAGAGAGGTTGCTCATTAAAATAGAAATGAGACTTCCATATCAAGCAGACCGACAGGGAACTGAGGAAGGGGACAATGATGACAGTTCTGAGGGTGAGGACTAGATTCTCACTGTTCCCACACTTGACGGATGTGTGCCTCTGATGTCCCATACCTATCCCTGATCATTGTGTCCCCTAACCTGTTATGTCCATCACCATTCTTGTATCTGCCTTGTTTGTTCTGTTTGTCTTCACCTGCTTCCTCACCTACCCTGTCTACATGAACCTCACATTCCTATGTCCCTTCCTCAACATTTCTTTCTTTTTTAAGTAAAAAAAAATGGTCACCTGTCCCAGGAAAAAAATGTCCCATATGTAGCTCTCTACTTCACCAATTTGTCTACTTGACATACTTGATTTGGTCCAGTTGTGATGACAGTCGAACTTCATCAAATTTTCTCTACATGTTAACATTACTGAGTTGAAGAAGTGAATATCTATGGCTCTTTCCTAATTCCTTTACTGCTTCCCCTTTGTTCTTCCCTCTGCTTGCCCCCTCCCATTTCACTACTTTTCTATCAACTCCATTTTCACACCTTTAATCTGGTCAAAAAATAGAATCACACACAGCACACATGGCCAGAAATGGCCCATAAAAAAGGCCTTCACATTTTTCTCTGTATTTGTATGGAGTTTGGCATTGAGCACCGATGCTGAGCAGCAGTGAATGGCTGTTCATATCTTATGGCAAAACCTGGTGGGTTTTTGCCATCGGCTGCATTAGTTCCATTATTGCTGTGCAAAGGCACTTAGAAGGTGTTAAGATGTGGGTGATTAAACATATCATAGACACATAGTGTCACAGTAAGAAATGATGTGAGAGGCATCTGGAATTGAACTTTGGATGCTATGGGCAAAATAATCTTCATGTCAATAGTCTACATAGGAAATTACAGTTTATTACATCCAGCAGTGCAGAGAATTGTCAGACTGTTTCAAACTAATGGCTTTGCTCTGCTTCTACTCTGTATTCCTATAGTGCACACATCAGCCACTTCTAGAGTGAATCTCACATTCATTAGACAAGCTACCTCTTGCCATTAGTCCACCAAAGTAGCATGTCACCGTATCACCAGTCATCTATTTGCAAGACTGCCATGTCCTGGGTCCAAATAATATTCCATTGGGCTGGTCAGTAGATATCATGCTGCCTGTACCTCACCCTAACCTTAGCCATTTATCTGCTCTATTTTAGCCTGTTTGTTTACATTTCATATCTTCTAATCTTAATTTGTGTCATTCCACCCCTGTTTGTCTGTGCTGTTTCATGTTTGTGGCCCCTGCTGCATACCGTCCTGCAACATTCCTCTTTTTGCTTTGCTTTCACCTTTCCCATAATCCTTTCTCTATATGTATAAAATGGGGGACCTAATTCTGCAAAATCATTTTACTCTTCCTCCTCAACATGCACTTCTTTGTCTGTTTTCATTCTGTTTGTACCAGCACTTGGTACATACCTTCTTTCCTCAATTACTATACTCCGCTCTTCATCCCTTTAATGGAGCCAGTACACTGCAGAGGTTTCATATATGCAATATGTAGTTGCTATGTATTGCCATTCTACAGCAGGCTCAGATTCATGCATATATCTGCAGCTGTAATACACAATCTAGCAAATGTGTGCAATGCAGCTAGATTATACTGCTTTGCTTATGTAGTTCTGTGTTATTCAACTGATGTTACACTTCCATTCTGCTCATTTCCTCTTCCTGAAGAGTAGCTTAGTGCCTACCCATGCAAAATGTTGGTTCTTGTTTATTCTTTTTTATTTTTCACAAGTCTGTATTTTCTCTATGTGGCACAAGGCTTACACCACACTGTACCACATCTCAATGAATTATGGTGTACCACATCTCAATGAATTATGGCCTCTGTATTTAAGTGTTTGCATGCAGTAGTTAAGGTACAGGTTCAGATTTGATGATTCCTTATTGCTGAATACTTCCATGTAACCAAATAATTGTGGAAAAGAACCTATGGATTTGTTATGCTTTGATTATATGTGCAATGTTTATTTATTTATTTGTTTGTTTATTTATTTATTTTTATTATGTTACACTTACCTTACTAATAAAAATAAGTAAATAAGTATTACGCATCTTTATAATTACTTTATGCTTAGTGTTAACTAAAATAGTGAAAATTAACATTTCAGTAAGAATAATAGTTATAAAGTATACTCACGTAAAATTGTGAGTCAGGTGACTGATATGAATAACATTACAGCAGACACTGGGAACTTGCCATTTTCTGCCCTTTTAAGTTATTTGATAATGTCTAGTCGTGCCTTATTTAATGTTCAACAGATTTTGCATTTTGAAAGACTATGGCTAAAATTAAGAAAGTATATTGCCAGCTGCACTATTTGGGCAATATCTCTGTGCTCAATAGTATATCAATGATATAATGTAAGTTAGAGACATAATAAATCTGCATGAAGCAATGCCATGTTAGTGGCTTATTATCATATCTCTGAATTGAACACTACATAGTTAGAGGTAATAGCGCTAGCATTCCCCTATCAATGTATACAACTGATTTGCACAAGTACCTGCAAACATGCACACATATATACACACACACACACACACACACACACACACACACACACACACATACACACACACACACACACACACGCATGCACACGCATGCTTGCACAGACACACACACACACACACACACACACACACACACACACACACACACACACACACACACACACACACACACAAAAAAAGATGGCTTTGCAGTGCTTACCTCCCAGGGGACCCTGCTCCTGCTATAGAACTCAGTAGATATATATTTTGATTGTATACATGTTTTTGCTTCACTTCCCAAATAGTGAGGTAGAGGTATTCTTTGAATGACTCTACCAAGCCCTGTGAGAGCTCTGGGGATGCAGCTATGGTTAATTGGCATTAGCCAGATCCCTCAACTGATGCATTTGCATGTGGCCTTCACCAGCAAGACCATTGCAGTTCTAAGGACTGGCACCTTCTTACCACTGTAGAGCCTCATCATTCTCTGGATAGTTCTAATATGATGTATTGAACAATCCTGCTACAGACAGGATTATACAGTGTATTATATGTTTATAAATCCCAGCTTATGTTTCATTTTCATTTTGTTAGCTCCGCTCAGTGAAATTTCAAATCTTTTTCAATCAGATAAGCTGGCTTGTTTCCTCTTTGGTGGATTCACTTTAGACTCATGATATATCACACAGCCCACTGAGGTCTGTTTTTCAGTTCCAAAGTCTACTGTTTAGCAATCACTACACAAAACTTTGAATGATTTTTGTATAGTTTTGTTTTATCCAGAAAATGTAGAATGCTTTGCTGAAAGTTTTTGGCAGATTTTGTTTTCCTTATTAACACATTCACATGCTTTTTAGTAAAAGTGCAACATAAAATAATCAGAGTTTCTTTATTTTACTAACAGCAGCATGAGTTAAGGTTCCTTTCCTTTCCAGTGCAATCACTTCCAAGGCTTAATAGCTAATGTCAACACCCAATGGTGATGAAACAATTTAAGAATACCTTACTGTTGTGGATTCATACAGTGTAGTAGGGTAACCATCAGTTAAGAGTTTTTATGTTTTTTTATATTCATATTCATATTCATTTTCACGGTAACACTTTTTTGTGTTTAACAATATTTTGTTATATGTTTAGCCTTTGTTTTATTTTTTTTTGAGAAAAACATAAACAAGATTTAAAAGCATTGCATCTGTTGTCATTTCATACCCATCAGAAGAAAATAAATGTGCATTAATTTGGAGTTGTTTTTATTGTCAAACTTGTAAATCAGATTTAGAAGCTAATGTTTCTATATACAATTAAAATTGTATTTACTAAGTCTTAGGCCTTGGCATTTTTCCTGGAATAAACCAATAAATAATGCTTAGTAGTAAACCAATGTAATTTATCCTCAACTGCAACATAAAAAATAAGCCTAAAAATCAACAGTCTTAAAGTAGTAAGTGAACTGTCATAGAAATTTGATCCTTTAAGCATCTAGGATTATCAATTCCTTGAAAATCTGAAAATGAGAAGTACTGAAGATGTGTTATGTGTAAATGTAAGTACATGTTTTCAGTTACGCATTAAGCAAATGAAAGGCCTAAAACATAAGGAAACAGTTAAGAAAGCTACATTATAAATGGTAATTGTAAAACAACAGTTATCCCACTCCACAAAGGGGGAGCCACCACTGATCCCGGGAACTATAGACCTATTAGCCTGACGAGCCTGGTCTGCAAGGCCATGGAATGTATCATCATGGAACTCATAAACAAAGACATTGGTAACCTCCAAACTCTGGATCCCACCCAATTCGGGTTTGTGAAAGGCAGATCATGCCTCCTGAACCTGATCGACTTCTTTGAGGCAGTCACCAAAACCGTAGATGAGGGTAAAGTGGTTCACACAGCCTATCTTGACCTCGCCAAGGCTTTCGACACCATCCCCCATTCTGGAATTATAGCTAAACTCAATAAACTAGGCATAAATCCCTATGTTACAAGATGGGTTGCCAACTGGCTCACTGACAGAACCCACACTGTAAAAGTTGCAGACTCCAAATCTGACCTCAAACCAGTGACAAGTGGAGTACCACAGGGTTCCGTCCTGGGACCGCTCCTGTTTGGTATCTACTTCTCTGAAGTACAGGCTATCACAGAAGGCCTCTGGCTAACGAAGTTTGCAGATGACTGCAAACTAGGAGCCATAGTCAAGTCCCCAAATGATGTGAACATCCTACAGAAGGGCCTCTCTGAGACAGATGCCTGGTGTCAGAGCCATGGCCTCAAGCTCAATGCCAAAATGTGCAGTGTCAGCCCTTTGGTAAAAACTCTGTACCCATGAACTACCACATAGGCAGTAATCTACTTAACACCGAATGCATGATAAGAGACCTTGGGACCCAGGTGGACAGTAGTCTCTCCTTTGATAGTCACATGTTCATAGTTCATAGTTCATAGGTTAGTACTAAGCTAACTGCCCTTGCGAGCCATTTTAAGCCTCGCCAATTATCCCTTGCGAGACTCAAACCCTGCACCTTGTGTTTGTGAGGCAAACACCTTAACCATTAGGCCACCCTCCCAATTTCGCCACAGTAGTCAGGAAGTCCTTCTATGTGGCACACCTCATCATAAAAGGGTTCTCATCCAGGAAAAAAGAGGTAATCGTTACCCTCTACTCATCACTCATTAGACCCATTATAGAGTACAACACCCCTTTTGGAATGTACCTCACAAGACATCTGCAGCAGCTGGAAAGGCCACAGAAGTACCTCACAAAGAGGATTACTGGACTCAAACAAATGCCCTACACTGACTGCCTCAAAAAACTCCAGCTTTAGTCCGTAGCATATTGCCTACTCAGAGGTGATCTTTGCCTAACATATAAAGCTATGTCAAACCCAGAGCTGTTGGACATGCTACATCTAAAGAAATCCCAATCCCTCAGAGCTACACGCTCTAGGGACCTAAACCTTGTCACCACAATAAACAGGACATGCTGGAGGGATAGATTCCTATCCCAGAGACTTCCCATACTCTGGAACAGGCTACCCATCTATGTCAAGCAAAGTTCTTCATTAGCACTCTTCAAGAAAAATCTTGATGAGTGGATGGGAAATAGGAAATACACCCCAGGGATCACTTCTGTGTATCTGCTCGTCAGTGGCACAGGAAAATAACTTGCTTGGGTGGCGTAAGCCAGGGAACCTTGTTGGCTAGGCTTGCGTAGGCCCTTGGGCCGATAGCCTAGTACCTACCTATGAACCTATGAACCTATGAAGAACTGGAATAATGTAAAATACTGGACCACCTTGTAATTGTGCTATATTTAGCATGACCTATGTTTGACCTTTACAAAACAAACACAGAAATTGCTTTGTGCTTAGCAGACTGTGGTTCCTTGTAGTTTTGCATAAAGATAACTGAAATACAAGGTTGGGTTGTAATACATAGACAAATGCATGCATATATAACTAGATAATATGTGCACAAATAAGTAAAGGTTTTGCCTAAGCTGTCATGTCAGTTTATTTTCAGTCTTGTATTATTGAATTTAGTATGTAGTTATCTGTCAAAGTAATGCTAATAGTCCATTTATTATTATTTCCTTTATATAATGCCATGATGCTATGATATCCTTCAGTTTGTGGTAGCTGCAGAAAAGTATAGTTGTGGAAGCTACTGTTCATAACAGTCATTCACAGCATCCACATTTATACACATTCTTTATACCTTATCTTTATTGTATTTTGCTTATTTGCCCATTTTCTTGTGAGGTGAAATCAGTGTCAGAGCCAGATCCAGCAGTATGTGACTGATGCAGTCATCTGGACCCACTGGCTTGGGGGCACTTTGGCCAGGGTGCTTCCATAAAAACTTACATTTCTTCTTTAAGAACACACTCTGCATGTGTTACATGACTTCTTTAAGAATGCACTCTGCATGCCACACATTTATTTTTTAAGGACACATGCACAGTGTGTCCTTAGTAGCATCTGTAAGTATATTTTTAGTACAATGCACACACATTTAAACTGAAACTGAGTGCACAGTTTGGATTGTTGCTATTTAAGATGAATGCGGAGGACCATAACTCTTAACCAATCAGAGGCAAATCTCAAAGAATCGTGGACAAATCCAGAAATAATCAGAGACAGTCAGTGACACTTTTAAAATATCAACATTACTGACATAAGACACTGACGGAATAAGAGAATGTGAATTAATAAAGATTTCTGAAATAAAAAAGTCTATAATTCTATTTACTTTCATTATTTATTAATTGCAATTCACCAATTTTTCTTCAACAGTCATAAGTTTTAAGAGAGATTAAGAGGGACATACTTAACACTTGAATCAAAATTAGGGACATCCATGAAAATCAGAGATGGTTGAAAGGTTTGAAGAGGACCCATTGCTGAAGTAGTAGGTTACTTTAGAACATGCGTGTGTGTAAAATGTCCCAGTTAAGGATGGTTAACTCATTTAGGCTCAAACTCTGTACCTTAAATACAGGACCCTAGAGCCTAAATCCTTTAATCCAACTACTAAACTGTTCAGTGCCACTGCTTTTACAAAGAATATTGAGTTTCAGTGCACTTTTAAAGACTGTTGAGCTTCTGTGCACTTTCAAGGAATGTTGAGCTTCTGTCCATTTTTAAGGAATGTTGATTTTCAAGGGAAGATAAGTTTACTGTTGCTCTTGCTAAGTCTGTTTTCAACATATAACTCTTTTGTTTAACAAATGGTCATCATCAGTGTTTATGCTATAAACTTTAAAAGTAGTTATAGTAGCACAATTGATTGCATACTTGCCTTTGGTGCAGAAGGCTATGGCTGCTACTCCTACACCATGTGCACTGAGTGCTGGTATTACAGTGGCTTTTTTTGAGGTAGAGTGAGGTGTTATATTTCTGAGTGTGTCCTTCTTTGGATGAGATGCCTAGTAACTATAAAACTGTTGCTTTTTTGTCAGCCATTTCCTATTACAATATTATCAGCTTACCAATGCATTCAAATGTTAATTATTCAAGGGTAGCAGGCAGTGAATTTGTACTTGAAACACTGAAATGTAAAGTTGTTTGCTAGCAACAGCCTCTTTGTTAGTTAAGAGATGCTTTTAATGTGGAATTATTAAGATGACTTTTAATTCTGCAAACCATGTTTATTGGCTGATATTGTTGGAGTGCAATAACAGAAGTTTGAGTGGCCTTTTGTGGTTGAAATGTTCTGTAATGGGCAGTTTTGTCCTTATTGGTTTATATGTTTTGTTTCATTGCTTATTGGAAAAATGTTCAAACCCACAAATTTAAAACACACTCTAACAAGTGGTGCTATATTATACAAGGAATATAGTTTAATACACTCAGGGTGGTGCATCAAAGAACATATGCTTGTATGGATAATCCAAAAAAATGTGTGCAAGGGGCCTATGGTTTGAAAACAGCCCAAAGGTAAACTTAATCCACCACTGGCCAGATTAATTTTCTTTGATTGCAGGATTCAATGCCATTTCAAGGAAAGGTAAGCTTCCAGCTCATGTTAAGTCTGTTTTCATTATGAGACTGTATTGTTTTGTTTAGCACATGGCTATCAGTGTTTGTGCTATAAAATTTAAAATAAAAGTTTTAAATATCTCTAATCATTGTAGAAGTAAAGAAGAAAATAGTATGCACACTGACAGGTTTCAACAATGTTGATGGTAACTGGAGAGAAATAGCCAAGTAATGGGACACTGGAATAGCTGGGGGGGGGGGGTTGCTGCTGGGGGAAGTGTTTGATCTATTATCTTGCTTAGGGCCCCACTTGACCATGATCCAGCTCTGATTACTGGTCTCACACCTTTGTAGGTACATTAGCTAGGAACTGCAGGATATGTCTATAATGCCAATGTTACTTGATGATTTTGTTGGCTTTGCCAGCCTGAAATCTCTGCATCAAAGTGTGTGTTTGTGGTAGGGCAGATGCAGTGTTGCAGTCAGAATCAAAAATGTGAAGAAAGGCAGTCTAACACAATGATGAACAAATGTATTCCATATACAGAAAACTGTAAAATGAAAACTATACCAAAAGCCCCCAAAGAGAGGTGGAAGGAGTGTAATCTTACTGCTATAGGGTGAGATTCAAAGACTTTATGTGAACTATGCTTCAACCTCAGCAGCAGAGATGAACAGTGTAATGGCTGGGATGGTGCTGCATAACAAATTCAGCACTGCTGAAGTTTAAGAAAAGAATATAAATTTGCATGTGATTCAGAAAACAAGTAGTCACAGGGCAGAAGTCATGGCAGGTAATAACTCATCTACTCTAAAGATCAGGGCTACAATGCATACTTAAAGCCTGCTTCTTCATCCTCTTCCAGTTCTGAAGAACTTGATCCACCAGAATATAAAGGCAGGTAATGGATCAAATATATGAGCCAAAATCACCTAAACTTCATCCTTCACCCATCAGTGAAACTGCTCCAAAGTACTTTGCCAAAATTAATTTGCCATTACAAAAGTAAAAATTAATTGATCACCACTGGTTAATTTAATGTGGACGTCTTAGGATGTAACAAAAAAACAGATCACAAAAGTATTTGACCAGCTAAATCTAACCTAACTAGCCCAGTCTCTAGTCCAGCCTCTACCCAACTTCCTGTCCAAGGGCTCATTACCTGACCTCATCATAATTAATGCCCTTGACAAGTTATCTGTCCAATTCCATTAGTTACCACCTACTAACTTAAGCCACCATTACATTCCAAACTCTCCAAGACCCATTATTTCCATAAATTTCTCAGAATCTAAAGAATAGACAGCAGTAAACAGAATGTTTGATACATGCTGGGAAAACATATTTTTGCATCTCAACCTTCTATACTACTGCAAAACCTTATGTCTTTGCCGTAACGATAATCTATAAACAGTGTTTGGACTCACTGAGGGGGTTCCCAGTGAGAGTGAGTGTGCATTGTTCAGATGAGAGCCCATGGTTGTTCACATTTGTCTAGTGTCAGTCTGATCAAGTCATTTTTACCACACAGTGTTCCTGGCCTCTCTATGAAATGAGACAACTTGGTCCAATAGACTGTCCCAGGTTTTTAACAAGTTCATTATGTATTTGTCATTTGAATTTCTGCACCCTCCAGATAGCCCCTAGTTAGTGCTTCACTATATGCTATTTGACTATGAATCCCTGCACATCTGTTGCAGTTTAATAGATTTCCAGATGTACTTTCAATAACTTTGAGTTTAAAATGAAATGACATTTACTGTTGCTCATACTATCTGTTTTCAGTGTGAGCATATTTATTTTGTTCATCAAATAGCTGTCAGAGTTTCTGCTGTAAAATTTTTTTTTTTAAGTTTTAAATTAAATCCAAATCTCGGTGATCATTGTAAAAGTAAAGAAGAAAATATTAGGCACACTGACAAGTTTCAATAATGGTTTATGGTAACTAGAGAGTTATAGCCAAGTAATGGGATATTGGTATAGCTTGGCCACAGAGCCGGATCTAGTGCTAGGGTCTCAAGGCAGTCACCTAGGGCCCACTAGCTAGGAAGGGCCCCAGTTGCTGAGGGACTGTCACATTTACTTTTTAATTTAAAAATTACATCTTTGTTTTCAAGGGTGTTTTTTAATAACACCTTCTGAGTCACAGGTGTTGTGTCTGTGCATGCAACTTAAATAAAAGAAGGCATTCTTTTCTTATGCTGCTTCCACAAAATGGACAGTCTTCACCAGAAACCAGAAAGCAAGGTTTCATTTATTCTTCTGCCTGCAAGGTATGTGGGTGTGTGTGTGTGTGTGTGTGTGTGTGTGTGTGTGTGTGTGTTTGTGTATGTGTGTGTAATACCCCACTTAAGGATAGCAGGGATTAGTTAATTTATGCAGGCTCAAACCCAGTACCTTGGTTACAGGAAACAAGAGCCTGAACCCTCTACTCCAACCACCAAGCTGTTAAAAATGTTGAGTTGCAAGGAATTAAGTTTCAGGTGTTTTTTTTCCATGTTAAATTCAATTCCTCCTATCTTCCCATTATGCCCCAATCATTTACTATTTTCTCTGTTTAGATATAGACTTATAGCATTTAAACTTTTATTTAAATAATTCAGTACTCCTGTGATTCCTTTCACATATTTTGTAACAATTATGATGTCATCTGCATAAGATAACATAATAGGTAGATTCATGTCCTCCTTAGGAACATATCTTTCTGTCTTTATATTTTTACTTATATGAGTTAATATCACATTTATTACCAGTGCAAATACTAAGCTACTTAATTGACACCCTTGTCTGATTCCTTTCTTTATATTTATCTCCTGACTTAGCCAGCCATTTACTAAGACCTTTATTTTGTTATGTTTATAGGCAGTGGCATATACATCTGTTATCATTGTACTAATATTGTAAGACTGAAATATTTTCCATAATATTTCATGCTGTACAGTGTCAAAAGCTTTACTCAGGTCACCTATCATAATTTACATTTGTTCTTTCCTGTATATACATTCATCTACCAATTCTCTAACTATCAGCCTTTTCCTTTAACACAATAAATTATTGTCTCTATAATGCTATGTAGTTTAAGTTCCATTCTTTTCTGTATGATTTTCATAAAGATTTTATAATCTGTGTTATTTAATACTACTGGTCTCCATTTCTGTATTTTACATCTATCCACATTTGTCCAGAAAACTTTAAAATACCACTACACTATTCTTTATGCTAAAATCCTACTTGCAGCTATCATTCAGCATTCCAAAAAAAGCACTTTTTTGCCAGGCTGACATATTTTTATACATTTGATACTCTGTTTCATCTGGTCCTTCTGTGATTCTGCATTGACTAATGCTACTATTCTATGTCTTCTAGAAATATTTCTCTTTCTAAGTCCTTATTATCTTGTTCTGAAAGCATTTTAACCTTCCATTGCTTCTTTTTCTCTACATTTCTTTCTTTAAACATTTCTTTTACATATTCTTCTACTATTTCCATTTTTTGCCTGTCCTGTGTTTCACCTGTTTACATCTTCCATTTCTTCCATTACACTTTTGCCTTCTTTAACTTTTGAGTTTATTTAAATATGCAGCCACTTCTTCCGTTCTTCCTTAAAAAAAAAAAAATATATATATATATATATATATATATATATATATATATATATATATATAGTTATTTATTTATTTTTTTACATCTATCTGTTTATACAGTACATATTGATTTTTTCCAGGTTCATTGATAAATTTATTTTTCTTTAATAAAATATTCCCTGTTGCTTCTTTCAATATTATTAAATGCCTCATTAATTAGTTTTTCATAAAATGTTTTGCTTCTCTCCATTTATCTAATTGCCATTCCTTATAACATTTCTTGTATTTTGCTTTAGATGCTATCCACCATTCAGACCAGTAATTATAAAATTCTTTCATGCTGATATAATCTTCTATATCAGTTTTCCTTTTTCATCTCATTTATTTTCATTTAGTCTCTTTATTCCTTTTCCTATTTGTATACATTCTTCTTTTTGTTTAATCTCTATCCAAGCAACTACATTGTCCAAAAACCCTTTTTCTATTATGCCTTCCTCTATAGCCCTCTACCCAAGAAAATATCAAGAAATAATCTATTTCTCCTCTATGTCCTTCTCTACTGTAAATCCACCTATTAGATTTAATATACCAAATTTTCCATATCTAATTATCTCTAATATTTAATTTACATCACCACTTTTTTCTTTCTTCTTCTTCTGAATCACAATTAAAATCCCCTACAGTTGTAATATCCATATTAACTATTAAACAATTCAATTTTTTAAACATATTTTATCTTTCCTTACATGTGTCATATACATAAAGAGCAATAATTCTATATACCTGTTCTTTACATATTACATCTAAAATCATTTTTCTACCCATTATAACTAAGGTCACATCTAACATTTCAAAAGAGTCCTTAAACAGAATACATACACTTGTACATGTTTCTGTACCTAAATTCTAAACGATATTATCTCCCTATATTTTTTCTGTTTATAATCTGTCCTCTTTATTTAAAAATCTTACGTCTTCTAAAACTATTATATCTGTAACAAGACTCTTACACCATTCTAGAATACCTAATCTTCTAGGCCCTTCATACTATTTATATTTATGGCTACAGTCATCGTATTTGTTACTCTAGTCATCCTTTCCCCTTCTTTCTTTTTTTATATTGGCTCCTATAAATTTTCTTTTCCTCCCCTTCACCCTTTTACTAGTTGAATGCTTCTTTTCCTTCACTACATTCCATTCTGCATCTTCATTATCACTTATTTCTGAACTTTCTTCTATTTCTTTTTCCTTATTAGCTTTTCTTCTATTTTTACACCTCTGTTTTTATCATTTCTCACTATTTCCTGTTCTCTATGTGTTTGTTCTTGCTTTTTTTCTTTTTGGTTACTGCCTGATTCCCCATTTGCCATACATATATTTTTTAAATCTATTCACATGTGACCAGTTTTCTTACATTTATAACATTTTAAATCAAAATTGTTGTATTGTGGCCCATTTCTCCACATATATAACATTTATTTTTATCACTCTTATTAATTAAATGATCTGATTTTCCACAAAAAACATGCTTTTGGTTTGCCCCAGTATTTTACAACATTTTTATCTCTGACATTTACAATACTAGGGATGTGTATAATATTTTCATTTACCACATTCAATACCACATTACATTCTCATCCTCTGTCCATAACCTGTATTATCAAAAACTTTAGAAATGCCCATAATGTCTTTGCACATTTTACATAAATGTCTTTTCAGAGCCTCTTTTTCTACTTCCATTCTAAACTGAATATGTATTTTTATTTTGTTTCTCTATTAAATGTTTTACACACATATCTGTTTCACTGATAACAGTCTTTCGTTTTTCATATTCCCCCCAAAATATTTCCATCATGTACCCAGTCTGAAATATAACATCACACAAAGTTTTCTTATTTATATGAATGAAAGCTCTTACCTCATATGCCTTTGTATCTAAACGCATTATCACATTATCCCAAACTTTAAACATGTCTATCCATTCATTTTCATTACAGGGAATTCTGACAGTAAAGTTTTTCTTTGCTTTTGTTCCTGTATTACTCAACTCTTCTTTTTTTCATTGTTTACCCTCACTGTCTCCATGTATGATTTCTTGCTGATGATGCATGCTTCTTCAACTTGAATTTTCTCTAGGATGTCACCCCATGACGTTTCTCTCCCACTGTCTGACTCACTCATGTTAAAAAGATCCAAAACCAAATCATCCCACAATCCTCTCATTTGGAGAGTTGTAATCAGTGGTGGCTGGTGACTTCAAATCAAAGAGGGACTGCAGGAGACAGCTGAATGGGTGGGGCCAATGGGAAGTGTTGTGACCAATTATAAAGGGGCAGAGCTATGCTCAAAACCACAAAAACTGGAACTTTAATTAAATACGCTGCCCTGGGTGCCAAACTGTCATTATGAGAGTCCAGTCAAGACAAAATGAAGTGTAGAAGAAAAAAATATTTCAATGCATTGCCTACATGACAGCTTACTTAATATCTAGATGGAAACAAAAAGGTTGTGAGGCATAAAAAATAAATTACTTTTTAAATACATTACTGGAATGCTAGTCAAAATCAAGTATAAGAAAAATAAGCAGCACTCAACTCAAACTACTTCTCCTTGCACTGCAGTGCTAATTATAATTTATATTCAGCTTTATAAAAGTACCAAGTAACATGCTGAAAGTAGCATTCTCTGTGATAACCCCACTTGTAAAAATGTTTATCCAGAAAAGACCTGCTGCCTGACAACAGCTATCTTCTTGTTTCATGGGGAAAACATGATCAAAGTAAAAAATGAACAGCAAACAAGAAACAAGCTCAAGATAAATTGCTTAAAGGATTACTGCACAGGTTATGGACCACACGTGATAGATTGGCATTCTATTTAGTTTACAGGTAAAGCCTGCAAAGATGACTGCAAGTCTCAAACAAATGTAATGAGCTTCTGAAAATACTGTAATTCTGTCCTTTTTTACAAATACTGTCATATGCATTTCAATACCTAAGGCTTATATGTTATCTAGTTATGTAAATATTCTCTGCATGGCAACAACAAAAATACTTTCAATGTCGGTAATTCTTTAACAGTATGCTTATTAAAGCTTACTTGCATCTTACAATGTCAGACAAGCTTACCTGATTGTCATTAAATTATTGCTACTTAAACACAGAACAACAGGCACTGAAATAGCATGCATTTTCTGCATAATAAGCATACATCAACAATATAAAAATATGACAGAAAACCAGAACATTCTGCAAAATCAAGGACAGATGAAAAGCCATTGTAGTACTTGTGTCTACCTTGGATAGGGGGATCCTCTGCACACTTACACTGCATAACCGCTCCTTGCTTTGCTTGGACATATCCAGAGTCACTACGTGGGGGAGTGGGGTGCAACAAGTATGTCACAATTTAAAATGTCTCTGGCTGACAGTGATGACCCTGACACATTTGTCATAACTCTAAACCTCAAAGCAAGAAATCTGGAAAAAGCTATACATAGAAGTGAGACAAATTACAAAAATAAGGACAATTTTTAAATATTGCTTTTATAAACTTAGAAAGATAATAGAATAGTATGTCTTGCATTAGTATGAATTTTCTGAAGGGTATAAAATCTGAAACTGAAATGTCTGTCATTATTTTATAACTTCAATCTTTAATGATTTGTCACTAATTTACCAGAAAACCACAATTTTATGAAAAACGGACCAAAAATATAAAATAGCTACACATTACAGCTGGGAACCTGTCAAAGAAGGGACACTTTTTAATATTAGTACTGTTAACTTGAACAGCTGACAAAATAAGAGAATCTGCATGCATTTCTGAAATAAAAGTAATCTATAGCTCTGATCATTATAGTTATTTATTAATTGTAAACCCTCCATGTTTTCTTCTAAAATTATCATTTTGTAGAGGGATTATTAGGGGGATAGCAACATTTTGAGCCAAATTTGGGGACAGCCGAGAAGTTTGGATATGTCTAATTCTATAAAGTGATTTATTTGCATATACCTCTCAACCTGTTAACACAGGAAATCTGGACAAAGCCAAATATATTGAGGTTGACTCACTGATGCTAACATAACCATTACATGGGGAACATACAAACATTACTAAATATTGATTTTGTATAAACTTAGACAGTTGAGAGAATAACAGGTCTTGCTTTAGCATGCATTTTTTCTGAAGGATATGAACTCTGAAACTCAATGTCTGTCATTATTTAGTCACTTCATTCCTAAATAATTTGCCAGAAAACCACAAATTTTATGAGGAACAAACCAAACATAAGAAGCAAAAATCTGTTTATTCTCTGAAAATCTGGACAGTTAAGAGGTATAGTTCAGCCGAGACTGTCTTTGAGCTTGCTGCCCTTCCCCCCTCACAAAATCATGGTAGAATGGAGCCTACCCCCTGTAGCCATTCCAATGTCCCATTACTTGGCTATTTTGCCTCATTTACCACAAACACCATAATGTGCATACTGCTTTACTTCTACGATGACTTGGATTTCATTTGAAAGTTTTATTTTGCATTTTACAGCACAAACACTAATAGACATCTGCTAAACAAAGCAATGCAGTCTCACAATGAAAATAGACTTAGCATTAAAACCTCTCTGCCCTTGAAACTCACATTCATTGAAACAGCACTTAAACCCACACTCAAAGAAAATACATTTGGCCAGTGGCAGATAAATATTAACTTTGGGTTGTTTTCAAATCATAGCCCCCTTCCACATGAAACATACATGTGTTCTTTGATACACCGTCCTTGTATAATACAGTACAGTTGTTAGGGGGCATTTTAAATTTATTGTTTTGAACATTTTTTCAGTAAACAATGAAACAAAATGCATGCACCAATAATGACAAAACTGCCCAATTCAGAACATTTCCATCATAAAAGTCTACTCAAATTCTACAATAACCAGTATCAGTAAATATGCACAATCTCTGCAGAAGTAAAAGTCATCTAAATAATTCCACATTAAAGAGATGTGTAAGTAATGAAGAGGTTGGTGCTACCAAACAACTTTATATTTCATTGTTTCATCTACAAATAAAGTGCCTGTTGCCCTTGAGGAATAAATTGCCTATGTTACATTAAAAAAATGATAAGCTAATAATAATGCAATAAGGAATGGATGGCAAACTGATAACAGGTTCATAGTTACTAGGCATCTTTGCCAAAGAGTACATTCTCAGGACTGGAGCATCCTCTCCCTTTACATCACAGTACAGCATCAGCAATGCATCTACATTCTGTGGGAGTAGAACCCACAGCCTTCAGCATCAAAAACAAGTATACCACCTGTTGTGCTATTAACAATGCAGACTCAGCATAAGCAGCACTAAACTTCTCTTCCCCTGAAGCTCTCAGCTCCTTGTAAAATCCACTCGAAACTCAACTGTAACTCAACTTTGCAGCACAAGAAATCTGGAGAAAGCCAAAATTTATTGGGGGGGGGGGACAAAAGCCCAAAACCAGGGTCACGTTTTAAACATTGCTTGTATAATCTTGGAAAGTTGCTAGAATAAAATGCTGTGTTACCACCATACATTTCACTGCCAATACTTGAACCCAGGACCCTGTGCAGAACAGTCAGAGCAACATAACACTATGTGAAATCAGCTGCTTCTTAAAAGAGTGGAAGGTTAAAACTTAAATGGCTGCCATTTAGTGAATTCATTTCTCACCATAGCTCTCAACCTCTTAGCACAAAACACCTGGACAAAGCCAATAATGGGGGAATACAGCCCCCCAAACATATTCAGTGAATGCAGTTCTCATCATAGCTTTCAACCTCTTAGCACAAAACACATAGACAAAGCCAATAATGGGGGAATATAGCCCCCAAACATATTTGGTGAATTCAATTCTCACCACAGCTCTCAACCTCTTTTGCACAAAAAAAACCTGGATGAAGCCAATAATGGGGGAATACAGCCCCAAAATAGGGACAACTTTCAAATATTCATCTTATAAACTTAGAAAACTGCTAGAATAAAAGGTTTTGTGTTACCATGTACTTTTTGAAGAATATGATGTCTGAAATTCAATTGCTTGTCATTTGTATTAATTTAACATTTAGTAACCAGGAAAGTCTGACTTGGAACAAAGGGAATTTTTAGCAGAGGCCCAGAGAGCAACACTCCAGACACATGTAGCGTGGGAGAAAACCAGAGCACCCAGAGGAAACTCACACAAGCACAGGGAGGACATGCATACTCCACACAGAAGGCACCCTAGCCAAGAATCAAACAAGAGAAACTCTAGCTGTGAGGTAACACTACTACCACTGCACCACTAATTATTTAGTGAATTAAAACTCTAGAAAACCACGGATTTTATGAGGAACAGAACAGAAGAAAATATGAGGCAAAAATCTGAAAACTTTTCAGAAATGAAAGTGGGTAGGGAATTCAGGCTCTTGCTACCTGCACCCAAGGTACAGGATTTCAGCCTGGTAACCACCAAGTATATTTCCTGAGTCTCTGTAGCCACCAGGTATATAGTAACTGGGCATTTTCAAACACACTTACTTCTTCATTTTTTGTGTCCGGTTTCTGCACTTAATCTAAATATTGGAGTTCAAACCTGTCCTGACAACATTGTAAAGACTCTTTTCATGCAGTACAGTACTTTTGGAAATAATCCTCTTTATGCACAAATGGAACATTTCCGTCCATCCATTCATCAAATTCCCAGTGCCACTTTAAATGTATTAAATGGACTAGCACAGCCCATAAATGTATTAAATGAACTAGCACAGCTCAGTATTTATCTAATTTTGCACAGTCAGTACCTTTTCTCTTCACTTTTGTTTCTGTATATAATCAACATTACATGTCAGTTAGTTACTATGGCATAGCATGGGCCTTCACTGTAATTTGTTCCACTTTGAATTTAAGTAGTAAGAACTTTGTGATTTTTTCCATAAGGTGACACATATTTTACTGTGACACAGTCACTTATAATAAAAAGCCACTTTTTTATTTCATTATGTCATTGGATGACCTATTTTACTGTTTCATCTGCCTACTGTGTAGTACATGAAGAAAAAGTAAGTAGATCCAGAGTTGCTAGTATTTTCCATGTCCAGAGCACCACAGTAGTAGGTTCTCTGTTACAGCCAAATAATGACATGTCATAAAAAAACAAGTATATCATGTCAATATTCAAAAGATAACTTGTTAATTGAACTTTCTCAAATATTAATATTTCTGTCCAGACTCAAGAAGCTCTATATATGACACTGGATGCACAGCAGTAAGGGCATTAAAACCTAATTAGGAAAAAAAAATACTAGGATACTACTATTTGAAAGTTGGCATGTACAAACTGAATACATCAGGCAAACACTTCCCTTGTGTAAGCTCTCCCTTTGGCACTCTTTTTATGTGTTGAAAATTATGTCAGTCAATTTGATTGTCCTGTTTTCCTTACATAGTACAAACAGCTAGGCATAAAGAGAAATGCAGGACACATTGTTAAAATGTTGAAGCAAGATGAACACCAACACACACACATATATATATATATATATATATTTTTTTTTTTTTTTATACTGTGTATATAACAGTTATTATTTGTTTCCAATAAGGGTGATGTGCAAAGCTGTAGTAACTACAGAGGGATTAAACTGATCAGTTACAGCATGAAGTTATGGGAAAGAGTAGTGGAAGCTAGGTTAAGAAGGGACGTGATGATTAGTGATCAGCAGTATGGTTTCATGCCGGGAAAGAGCACTACAGATGCAATGTTTGCTCTGAGACTGTTGATGGAGAAGTACAGAGAATGTCAGAAGGAGTTGCATTGTGTTTTTGTAGACTTAGAGAAAGCATATGACAGGGTGCCTAGAGAGGAGTTGTGGTATTGTATGAGGAAGTCGGGAGTGTCAGAGAAGCATGTAAGAGTGGTACAGGATATGTACGAGGGTAGTGTGACAGCGGTGAGGTCTGCGGTGGGAGTGATGGATGCGTTTAAGGTGGAGGTGGGATTACATCAAGGATCAGCTCTGAGCCCTTTCTTATTTGCAATGGTGATGGACAGGTTGACAGACGAGATCAGACAGGAGTCTCCGTGGACTATGATGTTTGCAGATGACATTGTGGTCTGTAGTGAGAGTAGGGAACAGGTTGAGGAGACCCTGGAGAGATGGAGATATGCTCTAGATAGAAGAGGAATGAAGGTCAGCAGGACTAAGGCAGAATATATGTGTGTGAATGAGTGGAAGGATAGAGGAATGGTGAGGATGCAAGGAGTAGAGGTGGCAAAGGTGGCTGAGTTTAAATACTCGGGGTCAATAGTTCAGAGTAACGGTGAGTGTGAAAGAGAGGTGAATAAGAGAGTACAGGCAGGATGGAGTGGGTGTAGAAGAGTGTCAGGAGTGATTTGTGACAGACGAGTACCTGTAAGAGTGAAAGGGGAGGTCTACAAGAGGGTAGTGAGACCAGCTATGTTATATGGGTTGGAGACAGTGGCATAAACAAAAAGGCAGGTGTATGAGCTGGATGTGGCAGAGTTAAAGATGTTAAGATTTGCACTAGGAGTGACGAGGGTGGACAGGATTAGGAATAAGTATATTAGAGGGTCAGCCCAGGTTGGAAGGTTTGGAGACAAAGCCAGAGAGGCAAAATTACGTTGGTTTGGACATGTGCTGAGGAGGGATGCTGAGTATATTGGGAAAAGATGCTAAGGATGAAGCTACCAGGTAACAGGAAAAGAGGAAGGCCTAAGATAAGGTTTATGGATGTGGTGAGAGAGGACATGCAGGTGGTTGGTGTGACAGAGCAAGATGCAGAGGACAGGAAGAAATGTAAACAGGTGATCCACTGTGGTGACCCCTAATGGGAACAGATAAAAGAAGATGATGATGATGATGATGATGAATATGAGACTGATTCCTTCAGAAATAATCCCAGAATTCCATACTGCAGCAGTTAAATCAATAGACGAGTATTTCCTAGTCTTAGGTTTGGTCATTCTCAAAGTAAGAGTAACCATATTTCTATTGCATAGCTCCCAATACTCCTCTGATTAATTGAGTATTAAGGTAAATTTCCTGTTATCAGACTGGAACAATGTTTCTTTATTGTTAATGTTTTAAAAGTCTGAGTATTGAACCACTTTATTAATATGTTTGGTAATAATTATCTCATTACTGTTACTATAATTTGTTATGGTAAAAGTATGCCTTTCTGTCATTCTGTATTACAGAATATAATAAAGTAAATGAAGGGTAACAAGACATGACAAGTACTAAATCTCATAAGCCTTCACTGCATATCTGGCACCCCAGCCATACATTCTCACTGTTACCTGAGTATGAATCTTCTAAGGCATACTATGAAAGTAATGCAAGCTTTCTCTAGACAATAGGATAATTTCTTGTCCAGTGTTGATGTAGCACTTATTTCACAGCTTTAAATATTTCATTAGACAAATGAGAAATAGTTAGGGACAGTATGAGTCAAAAGCTTCTTTGATGTGCATGTGGTAATGGAAATGTCAATGCAGTTCTGTCTCAACAAAAAGTAGTCAAGTGGAGCACAGCTGATCAGCTTAACACCACATGCTTTCCCAGTATAGGGATATAGTAAACTGACAGACTACGGATTTTATCAGTGACTGGGGTTGTTAGCAATGTATCCCTTCCCCCACTTTTTCACACAAACTAAAAGGTTGAACATTACCACTGATGTGCCTAGTTTATTCTTTTTACTAATACATGTCAAGGGTTAAGCAACTGTATCATACATGTACAAATGCACACATGTAAACATGCACACTTCTTTGTGGACATACACACACAAACACATGACACACACATAAGTACCTGGGTTTGGAGACCGTCTGCAGCAGCAGCTTTAATGTCCCACACAAAAAGCAACATAAAACATCCTGTCCTTCCTGCGAGAGCAAGCTCCAGCCTGCAGATGATGCAGTCTGATTCCCTTCCAATCTATGTGGTTCTGACTGCATAGACTTCTGGGCATCAGACTACAGAGATGCCTTCTTCCTAATCTGGACTGCTTAATCAGCAGTCCAAATTCCTGTGAGTTCCGGAAATTCCAAGCACCCATGGGCGAAGTTCCGGGATTTGCGATTGTTTTTCTTTTTTTTTCTTTTGACAGCTGGGGGGCTGCAGTCCTGCAGTCCTATAGCATGAGCCACCCCTGGTTGTAATATAACTGAAGGCTCAACCCCTGACTTAAACACTAAAAAATTGTCACAGCAAAGCTGCTGTGATTACATTTTCTTCCCTCCCTGCTCCTTCAAGCTGCCACTATGCTCAGAACAGTAGCAAGAAGATCGCAATCACACTTCGGTCCTACTTGCAGCAGCAGAGTAGTTTTTTTTTAATTGCTATATACATAGCATATTATTTACATATTTACATTATGTACATCTATTTACAAATCTCCAGACATTATAAACTTCAATTTAAGCATCCCTCTCCACTCTTTTATCCACAACCAAAACATTATTTTTTCCAAAATCTTTGTCAAAGTCCATTTTCCATTGTATTTAACTTAATTTAGTCTCTCGTTCCATATAGTCCATGAAGCATAAAACATCACTCTGTCCATTTTCTTCACTTCTTCCTGTTTTCATGCACCATAATAACCAAATTCAATTATGTTCATATTAACAAACTTTTAACCCTATTATCTTTACATGTTTCTTTCCACAAATTATTAACTCTTTCACATTTCAAAAACACATGCTCAGCAGACTCAAACTCTCCGCATGTATTACATATTCTATCTTGCTTTTTTTGTATAGCATGTTTGCCTTAACCAGCAATTTTCTAATAGACAACCTCAATAAAAAAACATTGCATTCTTTAATCTTTTTATAGTTATTATATCCCATCATTATGGCTTTTTCTTATCTATTTCTAAATCTTTACATGGCTCAATGCAATACAATTCTTTCATAATATTTAAGTATCATTCTTTTCTCTTTTTCTCACATATATTCTTTTTTATTTTCAATAACACAATTTTGTTTTGGTACTCTTACATTTCTTCATTCACAATACTTTTACTTCATTTTTAACTCTTATTCCTTTGTACAATTCTTTGTATTTATATTATAGTATCATTTCTATCAAGTTTCTATTTTCCTTATAATTCCTTTTAATACCTTATATAAAATTAAAGATGCTGCATGTACTATTGGGTTTATTAAACCCAAACCTCCTTGCTTTTCTTTCATATACAGAATCCCTCTCTTGAGTAGATTCAGTCTAGACCCCCATATAAAAGAAAATATAATAGTCATTAGTTCCTTTTCATACTTAATAGGAATCATATAGATGTTAGTAACATAAGCAATTTTTCCTATTATCATGGTGTTCAACAAGTGTGCTTTTTTTCTATATGAAAATCTATGATTTCCAAAAATTAGTCATATCCTTTACTTCTTTGAGTATGTTATTCCATTGTTGTTGTCTGTATTCATTCCTTCCAAATGTTATTCCTAATATATCTATATATTTTTTATTGAACTCAACACTTCATATCATACCTTCAAAACCAAATCCTTTACTTTTCTCCTTATTTATATTTAAAACATTTTTTTTTAATTTATACTTAATTTTTCATTTACTTTTTCCATCCATACTTTATTTTAACAATTAATACAATATCATCCACATAATTATACATTATTTGCAATTGTACTTGGTTCATCAGCACTACGTAAAATTTTATTCTATTACATTCATAACTAATGAGAAAATTACACTACTAACTACCTGGGCAGCCCTGCTTTATTCCACATTCTATTTTTATTTCTTCCCAAATACAGCCATTCACATTTAGTTTCACATAGCTCCTTTCATAAACAGATTTTATTACTTGTAATATTTTTGCTTACATTATATGCCAGCAAAACCATAATGATTTATATTGAATATTATCATAGGTTTACTTATATACTCTATCATAACCTTCTCTTCTACATTTTTATCTATGCTATCATCAATTATTTCTCTTATTATCCATAATAAGTCTTGACTTAATTTTCCTTTTCTTCCAAATATATTTTGGTCATGTATTCAATCCATTGTTTTTTGTAATCTTTTTGTTATTATTCTCATAAAAAGTGTCATTTTTATCTCCTCTTTATTTTCTTTTTTAAATATACATTTTATAGCCACTGTATATATCAGTTTTTCTTTAATTCCAGTTTCTAACCATTCATCCATAACTTCTATAAAACTTATTTTTTGCCACTCTTTCATTTCTTTATACATACCATATTCAATTCCATCCAGTTCTGTTGCAGAATTCATGTTAATATCTTTCAGTATTTCATTCAGTTCTTTCATAGTTATTTTTTGTTCTTAATACTCATTATCTTCTTTATTTAATTTTTCACTTTTATAAATTTGTTCTATGTTTTCTTCTCTTTTAACAAATTATTCCAGTACATAGTCATTAATTATTTCATATTTTCCTTCTTGGTGTCTTTTATGCTTACCTTCCTTATTTTTTAATTCTCTTATTATTTTTCCTTCTTTTATTATTTTACTCAGTATGGTGCTACCTATTATTTCTTTATGTGTAAACAATATTTTTACTTATATAACAAACTGTTCATTTTAATTTGATTAATTTTATATATTCTCTTTCTTTTCATAAAATGAATTTTTTCTCTAATACGTCTCTAAATGTTTCTTGACTTAATATCTTTTATCTCTTGTTATCTTTTCTTCTTTTCTTCATTATACATTCCAAAAACACCTTTTTAAATTTCACTTTAAAATTAAGCCACCAAAACAGTCCAGTTCTCATTAAACACCGTCATATTCATATTTTTTCTATACTTCCACAAGTTCTTTTTTCTCTTCTAAATTTAATTATTTTTTTATTAATTATCTTTATTCCTTTTCCTATTTTTATGTTCTTCATTTCCCTGTAATTTAACCCATATAGTTACATGATCTGAAAACCCAGCATACTTAATTCCATTTTTTATAACTTTTAAAATATCAGATATTTAAAAATAATCAATTTATGTCCTAATTTCATTCCTTTTACAGTTCCAGTGTTTATTCTGTCATACATTTAACTTTCCACTTCTCATAATTTGTTTAGCCATTTTAACATCAAAATTGACCTAATTTTTCCTTAAATTACAATTAAAATCACCCACCACTATAATGTCCATATTTACACAAACATATTCAAGAATATTTTTAAACATCATTTCTCTCTTTTTTGTTGTAAATGAATATAAAGCTATAATTCTATACATATATTTTCCATCTCACGTCTATTATTGTAATTAATCCTAATTCCACTATGGTTGCATCTAATATTTTAATGTTTTCTTGACATAATATACATATACCCAAGCATGTTTCTTTCCCCATGTTCCAAACTATCGCACCATTCCAAAGTTTTTCAGTCTGTGTTGTTTTTTCCTCTGTTAACAATCTGACATTTTCTAAAACAATATGTGCATCTACTGCAGCACACCATTGTAATATGCCTATTCTCCTTTTAATATTTTTCATACTGTTCACATTTAAAGTTAATATTTCAGCTTTTAAGAACAGTTAGTATAATAAAATGTTTATCCCTTTTCTTTCTTATTTTGTCTAAGCATTATATTTTTGAATTTTCTTTTCCTTTCTTTAACTCTTTTCCTTAATGACTACCTTTTATTTCTTGTTGTGTACCAATCAGCTTCTTTCACACTTGTCTCCTCTGTTTCTTTTTTCTTGTTACTTTCTTTAACTTCATGTATAACCTCTTCAGTCACATCTTTGGTACCTTTTCTTGTATACCACATTCTACTATCTCTTTTGTATAACTTCCTTTTCATTTTCATGCACATTCATTTCACATTCTAGCCATGAATAACCAGTATTGACACATTTTTTGCACTTTAAATCACATTTTTTTGCATTGTGCCCTGTTTTCCACATAAACAACATATTTTTTATCACATTAATTGATTAAATGATCATTTTTTTCCACAAAAAGAAGTTTTTGGTTGACCCCTGTATTTCACAAAACCCCTATTACCATGAACATTAATAATACTAGGTGCATACATAACATTATCATTTTCCATTATTGGTATTACTCCACATTCCCATCCCACAGTCCATAGTCCCCTTTCATCATATATTCTTGTAGTGTCTATTACTTCTTTACGTATAGTTAACACATATTCTTTCAGTTATTTTGTTTTAACTTCAGTTATGAAATGGATCATTATACTTTTTTGTTTGTCTGTAAAAAAGCTTGCACCACATATTCTGACCATGGATAAATATTTTTCTTTTGTTCATATGCACCCAGAAAATGTCCATGGCCTGCCCAGTCTCAAATATGAAGTCACAAAAAGTATCTTTATTAATTAAAATTAATGCTCTTACCTCTTTTGACTCCCAGAGGTGCTATAACAGAGTACCAAGCCTCATACCTGTTGTAACTTTCTTTTTTTTTTACTGCTCATACATACTGTATACCTCTTTTTTTGTTTCTTTTATTTCTACTTTCTTCTTTGCTCCTCCCACAATTTGTGCAGAATGTTTTGTCTCTTGAACTTTGTCTGGCACAGTTTCTTCTTCTCCCTTTTCTTCTTCTATTTTCTTCATGATGTCACTCCATGAAATTGCTGCTCCACCTTCTGGCTCACTTTGGTTTACCATTTCTTCCAAATAATCATCCCGCAACCCCCCCATTGGAGGGTTGTGATTATGCATTTTACAGAGGTACCTGTCTCTCCTTCAAACAATCTCCTCTAAAAGCTTTCCTCTGACTCCATCTCTGTTACAGCTGCAATTTCCTTTTTCTCTAATGTCGCTGTTTTTTTTCTGCATCCACAGTGTCAGAAAAAAAAAACTACTGGTGGTGATTCTACTATTTCAACTACATTTTCAGTAACTTTCATAGTTTCATAGTTTCATAGTTTGGTACTAGGCTATCTGCCCTGGGGCATTTATAAGCCTAGCCATAGTAATGTGGCTTTTGCCACCCCATGTAATGGTACAAAAATGTACAGAATAGATTTAGAATACTGTGCCTCTGTCTAGTAGTGACACAGTGAAGACCCCCTTACATAATAGAATTAGTTTACTGTGCCTCTGTCTAGTAGTGACACAGAGATGACCCATGGGGTAAACCTACGATCTCCCATCCACTCGTCAAGATTTCTCTTGAAGAGAGTCAGTGAGGGGCTCTGCCTAACATAAACTGGGATTCTGTTCCAGAGTATGGAAAGCCTCTGAGTTATGAATCTGTCCCTCCAGCATGTCCTATTCATATTTGTGCTGAGGTTCAAATCTTTAGCTCTCATGGTTCTGATGGATTTGGATTTTTTGAGGTGGAGCATGTTCATCAATTCCTGATTGGACACGGCCTTGTACGTCAGGCACAGATCACCTCTGAGTAGGCGGTATGCTACTGAATAGAGTTGGAGTTTCTTTAGTCTGGCAGCATATGACATATGTTGGAGACCCTTGATCCTTTTGGTGAGGTACTTTTGAGGTCTCTCTAGCTGTTGCAAGTGCCGGGTGAGGTACATACCAAATGGGGCATTGTACTCAATCATGGGCCTGATAAGGGAGGAGTACAGGGGCACATGGACCTCCTTTGATCTGGATGTGAATCCCTTCATGATAAGGTGGGCAAGGTAGAAAGTCTTTCTAACCACTTTGGCAATGTGGGTGTCAAATGAGAGGTCACTATCGAATTGGGTCCCCAGGTCTCTGATTACTTTTTCTGTACTCAGTGGGTTACCACCTATGTGATAATTTGTGGGCACTTTGTTTTTCCCAAAGGGGATGACTATACATTTTTTAGCATTTAGTTTAAGGCCATGACTCCGGCACCAGTTGTCCATTTCAGTGAGGCCTTTCTGTAGGATGTATGTGTCAGCTGGTGTATCGACTATGGCGCCTAGTTTGCAGTCATCTGCAAACTTTGTCTGCCACAACCCACCCATGTTTGCTTTCACATCTGAAAAATAAATGCTGAACAAGAGGGGTCCCAGGACAGAGCCCTGTGGGACACCACTTGTCACTGGCTTTGAATCTGACATGGCTCCAGCGATTTTGACTTTATGGGTTCTATCCTTTAGCCAGTTTGCCACCCATCTTGTGACATGTGGATTTACATTTAAGCTGTTGAGCTTGTCTATGATGCCAGAGTGGGGTATTGTGTCGAAAGCTTTAGCCAAGTCCAGGTAGGCTGTATGGACTGATTTGCCCTCGTCAATGGCTCTAGTGACTGTTTCGAAAAAGTCAACCAGGTTTAAAAGGCAGGATCTGCCTTTTACAAAGCCGAACTGGGTGGGATCAAGTGTTTGTAAGTCCCCAATGTCTCTGTTTATTAGTTCCATAATGATTCTTTCCATAGCTTTGCAGACCAGGCTAGTTAAGCTTATGGGGAAATAGTTACCAGGGTCAGTAGAGGTGCCTCCTTTGTGGAGTGAGACTACTGTTACTGTACGCCAGTTTTCAGGTACATATCCTGTAGTAAGGCTAAGGCTTTCACTTTATTTTCAGCAAAAGCTGAATCAACCGTGTTTTCTCCCTGTTCCTCTTGGCTGCCTCTGCAGCTGGACAGGAAACAGGAAGTTGGAATGTGTAACAAACAAAGCCTTCCCCTGACTACCAAGAGTAGGAAAAGTTCCTTGGTGTCCTGGTCAAATTTTTACCAGTCAGTATGAAAACTACCTCAGGTCTTCCCTAATAAAAATCCACTAGCCTAGTGGGACTAAATCAGTCATAGTTGCCTCTGTTATTTCATTATATTTTTGTACTCTGTTTTAATGCATCAGAATGATTATGTGGGTATGGTTATTGTATCTCAGTGGACCTGCTGCTGTAAAGTGATCTTGGAGTTTTTAAAATCTAAACCAGCTATAATATAAGTAGTGAATATAGTAACAGAGATAAAATAACTGAAATTGAGATCTTTAGAAAAAGGTAGGAGCAAACTACATAGGAAAAAATGGGAATGGTCGGAACAATACATATAAGGGATGAATGAGGTTTGAAAGAATGCAGGCCTTATATGATCTATGTAATGTTTGACTGAGAACAATTTGGTAGATTATAAGTGATGTATAATCTTTACAATTGGGAGTAGGTCAGTATGGTTGTGATGTAAAATGCTTGTAACTAGGATTGTGTTAGTGTGGTTGTTTTCATTTATATAAATGTATGATTGTTTATGTCGTAAGTGATGGTTTATTAAAGATGTTTCTTGTTTTAAAAAAAGGGTCAGGGATTGAATAATTTAGGTAATGTTGCTTAGGTTATATGATATATAGCAATATATGTAAAATATAATCCTCAGGATTCAGCAAGCTCTGCATGGAGTACAGGAATAGTGCAAGAGTTGCTGCAGGCAATATGGCCAATGAGCAATCCAGGAATGAGCTCCCGGGTCATGCACGAGCACTCCTACACTATTCCTGCACGGACACCACTGCTATATGCTAATCACCCCATTTACTAGTGAAAAACATGCAAATGAGGTGAATTAATGATCCAGAAAGCAGGCAGGCATCTGTGCAGGAACAGTGTAACCTGCAGAAATGTATTTGGTTACTAACCGAACACATTTCTGCAAATTACAAAATGCAAGCATGACAGCTCCATAGAAAGCATGTATTCAATGTAGTAGGCATCCCAATGGCCAAATATATGGTCATTGGTATGAGAAATAGTTGCAAAATTATAAAAAAAAAACTTTTTTTTTTTGGCGGATTTTGGACGGTCAAGCGTAGGGCAGCAGTGCACAAATGGGATTGGCCCGAAAATAAGAAAAAAATTGGAAATAAGCTTTTAAATCAGCATTTCGCCATGATAGTCAATGGCATGCATATGACAACAATACCGGGGAATAGTGGTTGCTAAGGGGGAAGGCTCAGTGTGAGTGTGGTAACTATGAATTAGCATTCTGTTTTATGCAAATGAGGGGATTGATACTGAATCACAAAATTCATCTCAGTGTTAGCTTGCACCCAACCGTATAGGTGCAGCAACAACATGGCATAAGTATAAGAGGTAGATGACCTCACATCATGCAAGCTGTAAGCATATTGGAGCTCTGTCGCCCGTGTTTGCACTTAGCTAAGCACAGCTAAGGAAGGGGGTGTGTCTGAGGCTGCCTAGCAGGGTTTACATTGCCTAAATGGGTGTGCGTGCCACACACCAGGTTTTAAACAAAAAAAAAACAGGAAATAGCAGCTCTGTTTACATGTGAGCACTGGGTATGCTCACTGCACCTTGAGGCTTTAAACGGGAAGGCAATAGGACGATAAAACAGCAGTAGGAAGGCAATCAAGGAAAACTAGCATAGCTGGCAGGTGAAATGTATCAGAATCAGCCAATTGCATAGGCAGCAACCCAGCCCAGCACACTACTATAAACTATGCAAACATCTTCTACTCTGGTTTTTCCCACAAACTCTACACCACGGGTGTACACAGATGGGGAAATTTTACCTGACAAAATCAACAAAATGTTAGGGGCTGCTGTTGCTCTTATACATCAACATGTGGAAGAGGCTGAGGGTGGTGAGGATGTGAATGCTGATGACCAACCCACAGTGAGGAGAAGGAGAAGACTGTAGAGACCCAGGGTAACCTACCAGGGGCTACATGAGCTGGAGACAGTGGAGCACTATAGGGTGGACAGGGACATTCTACAGCAAACTGTTGAGCTGTGCCGGCCACACCTCACACACAGAACCAACAGAGGGGAACCCATCCCAGTGGATACCAAAGTATGTGTAGGCTTAAGAATACTAGCCACAGGTACCTTTCAAAGGCCAACTGGGGATATCATGGGGATCTCACAGGCATCAGCAACCATGGTACTCCACCAGTTCCTGGATGCCATGTCAGCACATGCCGGTGGGCACATATATTTCCTCAAAACCCGTGAGGCATTGACAAGCAATATGCATCTCTTCCACCAAATAGCAGAATACCCTGAGTTTGTGGGTGCTATAGACTGCATGCACATACACAACAAAGCACCACCCGGCAAGTGGGATAGTGTTTACATAAACTGCAAGGGCTTCCCCTCCATCAACTGCCAGGTTATGGGTGATGCCCAGGGCATTATCTTTAATGTGTGTGCTGGCAGGCCTGGAAGTTATCACGGCTCCCACATCTGGAATATGACACAGCTGTATCAGACATTTGCCAGTTGGGACATCCCATATGGCCACCTAGTGGGGGATGCTGCTTACTCACTGGAGCCATGGCTGATGACACCCATTAGAAATGCATACACACCTGAACAAGAACTCTATAATTATGCACATGCACAAATCAGAATCATAATAGAGCATGTGTTTGGGATGCTCAAGTCATGGTTCTGCTGCCTGGACATATCCAGTGGAGCCTTGCAGTACTCTCCAGCTAAATGTACACAAATGCTCATAGTATGTGCCATGCTACACAATATGATCTGATGTAACCTGCTGCAGCAGGAACAGCACAGGGCAAGGCCACACAGCCCTCCACCATTGCCAAGGACATCACAGGCACAGAGGGACTCAGAGGAGGAACAACCTGAGCCTGCCCATGTAGGCAGAAGGAAGCATTCCCAGTATGCCCAGGCTTTGGCAAAGAGGCAACACATAACACATACACTGACATGGTAGGGACCCAGGGAATGACACCTCTCCCTGACTTGCACATACAGTAAAAGGGATCCAAACCATGACACTACCTGTTCTTTACCATGTATAGGGAGTGTACTATGTGCATCCAACATAGTCAGCCCTCCAGCACTATCCTCAATACTGGCACAGCCACAAGGTAAGTCACTCTTCCTAACAATTGCTGAATGGAGTAGTATATTCTGATAGTTGTATCTATGGTATGGATGTGAGCATGCAAGGGAATCGGGTGGCTGAATGGGATGGCAGCAGATAGTGGACACCTATATGGGCAGCATGAAATCCATAACAAACACAGATGTTAACATACTAGGCAGTACTAGACTAGATGATAAATCCCACTGCAATACATGTGGTGGCCCAAATGTGTGTCCATTGGACACACACATGTATGTCAGTGAGGTTCACATACCCAACAACAGTCTCAACCAGCAGGACAGGTATAAATGACCATAAAGAAAGGCTGGGCTAAGGCCTTCAATTGATGGCAATGGTGAACATCCCCCATCCAGACAGACTACAACAGGTTTGGCAGTTGTATGTTAGTTCTGAAGGATAAGAAGTCTGAAACTGAAATGTAGGTCAATAAAACCTAAGATCTGTACTCTACTGATATGCCTCTAGTCATCATGATAGGTCAGAATACAAAATGAAATGGAAGCCAATTAGAGTACCTGAAATACCAGTACAGTCATAGCAAATGTTTAAAGTCGTCAGGTGTGCCCCCCACAATCCTATGTAGAAAAGCAGTAACGTGTACATGTGGGTTTAATAACAGTGGAGCACAGATTACCTGAGCTGGCCTAAATTACAGGATAGATTGTTGCATGTGTACAATATGCAGGGGTCCATGTGTTAGGTTGTTGTGTGTTCAATATTGTCTGGAAGTGGTCAGCATGTAGGCATGGAGGGTTGGTCTCAGTGGCTTCTGGCCAGTACTGTTGATGAATTGGCCATTTTCTGACAACTGTAGTACCAACCACAATGCTTCTCAGCAATACACATGTCAGCAGTCGTCCATACTCACTGTCCAGATGTCAATATCTGTCACCATCTGAAAGATGGACATGCCATGAATGTGGGCCCAGATGTACACACAGTACACAGGTGGAAGTACCCTAGAAAGAGTTCATAAAATGTAACTGTCAACTGCACACACCTTTGGAATTTTACATACAGGTTACCAGCACATTAGTTGTCTGTGTAGTATGGAATACTGATGTAGTCTGGCCAATCAGTGGCAGACCACAAAAGGCACAGTTATGAAGTAATGAGAGACTGCATATGTCCCCACACAAGGCAGCATAAGGGGAATGTTCCAGGTATATCTGTAAGTCAGCTGCAAGAAGCTTCCATATCACACATGCACTCAGATCTCCCCACCATCAGCCACAGGTTTATCACAGGTTATATCCATGCTGTTGGGAATGTGTACAGTATGATCCCAACTTCTGTATGGGAATACCCATAGAATGCAGTATACTGAAGAGCTGTCCAATGCAGGTGTGTCCCTTGCTGTACAAAGTACCCTGCCAGCATCCAGACCAATGGATTAATATGGACAGGAACTATTGCCATTAACACCTTGCACACTTGCCCTGTCACCCCAGGGGAATCCAGTGGCTTGCAGCCTGGGAATGTAGGAGTGACAGAATGCACTGGCCTGCTACAGATGGCCTGCATCACTACCAAATGGCCTAAAGTCCTCTCCCAAAGGTTTATGTCTCACCTGTAGAGCCAATGTATGTTATCTCACTGGGTCCCAACTAACAACATAACACAGTCAACAGAACATAAATGCAAGGCCATGTTGACAAATCCCAGTAGCATGCCCACCATGTCCTACTGCATGAACTGTGGACCAATCCCTAAATACCGCTGGGATGAAGGGACAACTATAGGTATTCTTCTCAGATATCACTTGCATAATGTTAGGAAGAGGATGGAATAACAGAGTGGGGGTGTAGAAGCATGGACATCATGGACTGTGTGAAGTCTGAAACTCTGATGTGTGCCCATACTACCTCTGCCTGCAAACTCAATAATGGGTGACTTCAAACCTGCTTGTAAACCACAATGTGAAGGGGAACTGACCAGATATATGAGTCCTGCCTCTGGGTAACCTGGGTGAATCTGTACAGCTGAGAGGTATGGCCACAGCATGATATGGCCATTCTATTACATCGATATATGTACAAGCAGGGGATCGTCAGCCACCACAGTACCAAGGTGCTGGACCATTTACACAGACTCATCAGCAAGTGTCTGCAGCTACCACTCCAGAATGGCATGAGTGTGCAAGAATATGTAGGCTGCATACTGGACACAGCTTCAATTATCTTGTATTTTCCAGGAAATAACTGTGAGCAAATAAATATATCTGTCAGTAGTTGATGACATAATACATCACAGTGTAAAATAGTACATATGTCTGAATATCTCAGCTAACACTAACCATGTAACGCAAGCAGCACAGACACAATAGTTACAGTATCCCACTATCTGTTGCCCATTGTGACTCCATATTGTCAACCTATCTATAGGTTGCTAGCTGTAGGTGTAGAACAACAAACCCTGGACTGGAGTACAACCTATCTGGAATGGATTCACACATTCAATACAGAAAGTCATACTGGGCATGCTCCTACACTTAGAGAAATGAAGCCAATGTCTGACAACACAGTGGACTATACATATCTGTCAGTCATAGATGTCTGTGCACACACACCATATTGTGCACCATTCATGATTTGCACACACATTGGATAGGAATACTCACACATATACAAGGCCAACACACTATAATATGTCAAACATACACACACGGAGATGTGGGGAAGAGAGAGACAGACAGTGACAGTGAGATTTCCATCATGAGGCCTGTCCCACCAACCATACATCCAATTAGCCAATATCACATGATGTGCTGTCAATCACTGTAGACATTGTTTTTGGTCGCCCTCAGCCCTATAGCGTCTGTGGTGCTTGTGATAACTGTGTAACACGATAGTACAAATTAGTACTCATCTAGCATTTGTATAGCCAGTCCTGTCAAATGTAAAGTTATGTGTGATTGGGTGTGTGTGTTTCCAGAGGAATGGTTCATGGCCCATTCACACACACACTGCACTTCCCATTGCCCATGTTAGAACTCCTGCTGATGTCAGTCACCTTGAAATAACCCTCTGGCCAAATATCAGCCTTATAAGCTGCATGGTGCTTGCAATATGTATTTAATACTGTAGTGTAGAAAACTAGTTAGGTAGGACTTCTAATCCCAGACATGGCAACAGAGAAACTGTGTGTGTGTGTGTGTGTGTGTGTGTGTGTGTGTGTGTGTGTGTGTGTGTACGAAGATGAATGATTTTGAGGCCATTCACAGTCACTACACCTCCCATTGCCCTACTTTTGCATGCCTGGTGATGTCATTCACCTTGAAATAACCCTTTGGACAAGTGCCAGCCCCATAAGCTCCATGGCACTTGCGATAATTGCGTAATGCTATAGCATACTAGTTAGGTAGGAGTTCTAATCCCAGACATGGCTACTGTGAAACTGTGTGTGTTTGTGTGAGAGAGTGTGTGTGTGTCTTTAATGATACCTGATTTTATGGAGATTGACACTTGCTATTCTCCCCTTACCCCTCCTTTAGCACTGCTGCTGATGTTAGCCATCTTCAAAGATACCTGTGGAGAACTGTCTAACATATAAACTCTGTAACACTTGCGATAACTGCATACTGCTATAGTGTAGTCAACTAGTTTGGTAGGAGTTCTAATCCCATAGATGGCAACTGTGAAACTGTGTGAGAGAGTGTGTGTGTGTGTTTGATGATACCTGATTGGCACTTACTACTCTCCCCTTAACCCTCCTTTAGCATGGCTCCTGATATTGTCACCTTCAAAGATACCTGTGGAGAGGTCTCTAACATATAAGCTCCATGGTGCTTGTGATAACTGCATAATACTATAGTGAGCATACTAGTAGGTTCGGAGTTCGAATCCCAGAGATCACAACTGTGAAACTGCTTGTGTTTGTGTGAGAGATTGTGTGTGTGTGTCTTTGATAATATCTGATTTTATGGAAATTGACACTTACTACTCTCCCCTTACTCCTCCTTTAGCACAGCTGCTGATGTTAGTCACCTTCAAAGATACCTGTGGAGAGCTCTCCAACATAAAAGCTCTTTGGTGCTTGCAATAACTGCATAATACTATAGTGTAGCATGCTGGTTAGCTAGGAGCTCTAATCCCAGAGATTGAAACTGTGTGTATTTGTGTGAGAGAGTGTGTGTGCATGCCTCTCAACTGTCCCAAATTACTCAGTTTTCACCAAGTTTTGGTGTCTAAATAATGGGGTGTCAAGATTCCTGAGTGGCACCCCTTCATTTCCGACTTTTCCCCAGCTTCTTTTCTTATTTTCTAGGTTTGAGCTGATGTCATCACACACGTGATGATGTCAGCTCTGTCAGGGGTACCAGCCTGTCGGAATCAAGCTTTCCACCATCGTGCCATTTTCCAGACTTTGACTGGAAGCATCAAGCTAGTCTGAAAGTGAGCAGGCTCAGCGGGAAACAGTTATTCTGCCAAGTGGGTAATATGGACTATTCAGTATTCTTTTTCTTGGGGAATATGGAATATTCAGTATCTGTAAGGAACCGAGGATGCCGAGCGGGAAGTCAACGAATGAGTAGGGAAACATGTTGTCTTCTTTATTCTATCACTGAGCTTTCAATTCTGCCATTCTGTAAGCAAAGGGTGTGTGTGTGTGTGTGTGTGTGTGTGTGTGTGTGTGTGTGTGTGTGTGTGTGTGTGTGTGTGTGCACGCGCCCATGCGCGTGCACACGCATGCTTGTGATTAACTAACATCTTATCAAGGATTGCTCATTTGCTGTGTCCCAGGTGTTGACCTAATGGCCTCAACTACACCATGATCCTGAGAAGCATAAAGTATCAGCGAATGAATTAATAATCATGCCTCCTTTTACATAAACTTTCCTTGCATTTACACACTGTAATGTGCTTGGCATGATTCATTTGATCACAGTATAAGCATTTTATTGACCTCAGGGTAGAAGCATCTTGATTTCCTGTTATACCCACCTTCTGCTGGTCAGATCACTCTGTATCCATTCTCCTATCTTTCCTACTATCAGCAGTGCATAGCTTCAGATCCCGAATTCGGTTTTATTTAAAGCAGGTTCCTCTCTTTATTGTGTATCTTTAAAGTACCATTTCTCCCTTCAAAAGTACACTTGAGAAAGTTCATTCCCTCTTTCAGAGTTAATACTGTGAGGTGCCTCCATCTTTCTTTCAAGCATGCATTTATGGAATCCGTTTGCTCCATTTTTGTGACAACTTGTGTCTTTTATTGTTGAATGGTAGAAAAAAAAAGAGTGGGTTCTGTGTGCAGTTTACTTCAAACACAAATGTTTTTCTTTCTGCATTCTCAGCTGTTTTTAATAATAGCTGACCTTGGGTACAGGGTAAAAAGAGCCTAAAGTCCCTAGCCACCACTTGTTACTCATAAAATCTGTTGTTTTCAGGATTTATTTGTGGCAAATCACTAAATGATTTAATTCATTAAATGACAGGCATTTGAATTTCAGACGTCATATTCTTCAGAAAATAAATGGTAACACAAAACCTTTTATTCCAGCAATGTTCTAAGTTTATAACATCAGTATTGCTTTTCAGGATTGTGGCAAATCACTGAAGGATTGAATTCACTAAATAATGGCAGGCATTTGAATTTCAGACTTCATATTCTTCAGAAAATAAATGCTAACACTAAACACTTTATCCTAGCAATATTATAACTTTATAAGATCAGTATTTCAAAGTTGTCCCTATTTTGGGGCTATATTCCCCCATTATTAGCTTTGTCCAGGTTTTTTGTGCTAAGAGGTTCAGAGCTATGGTGAGAAGTGAGAACTGAATTCACTAAATGATAGCCATTTACATTTCAGTCTTCCTATCTTTCTGCAAACTGCTGATTTGGCATAGTGGTATGTTGCTCTGACTGTAGTACACAGAGTCCTGGGGCCAGTACTTGGTAGTGAAATGCATTGTGATAACACAACATTTTATTCTAGCAACTTTCCAAAACGTTTGTCCCCTCCCCCAAAAAAAAAACTGAAATTGAAAATAATTGTGAGAAGCTGTGCAAGATGCCTGTGTGGGTGTGGAAGTAGACTTTTATGATGGACATGTTCTGAATTGGGCAGTTTTGTTATTATTGGTTCATGCATTTTGTTTTATTGCCTACTGGAAAAATGTTCAAACAATAAATTGAAAATGCACTCTGTCTAACAAGTGTGCTGTATTATACTAGGAATATAATTTAATAAAATCAGGAAGGTGTATTGTTGTGTGTGCAAAGGGCCAATGATTTGAAAACAGCCCAAAGATAATCTTTATCCACCACTGGCCAGATGCATTTTCTTTGTATGTGGTGTGGGTTTCAATGCTGTTTCAATGAGTGTGAGTTTCAAGGGCAGATACATTTTAATGCCAAGTCTATTTTCATTTTGAGACAGTATCGCTTTGTTTAGCAGCTTTGTTGTTTAGCATATGTTTATTAGTGTTTGTGCATTGTGCTATAAAATGTAAAAATAAAATCCAATTAATCAATGTAGAAGTACAGCAGTATGTACTCATTAGTGTTTATGGTAAATGTGGCAAAATAGATAGATAATGGGACATTGGAATGGCTGCAGGGGGACTCTGGTGCCATATTTTGGTTGACTGTTCTTCAGTTTGTGTTTGAAAGTTGGTATCCCACAATTCCATTGCAGTGGGCGGGGGTTACATAATCATATATGCAAATTTGATGTTAATCAGCGTACAGTTTTGTACCTATTTTTCATGGGCCTTATCCAGATTTTTGATGTTTCCAGGCTGAGTGGTGTGTGTGTGTGTGTGTGTGTCTTTGATGATACCTGATTTTATGGACATTTACACTTACTACTCTCCCCTTACCCCTCCTTTAGCACTGCTGCTGATGTTATTCACCTTCAAAGATACCTTAGCACAGCTCTCCAACATGTAAGCTCCATGGTGTGTGCCGTAAATGCAGCACAATGTAGTAGTAGCAGTAACTGCATAAGTATGAGTTTGAATCTCATCTGTGGCAAATGTTTGTGTGTGTGCTAAAGGTAACATTTCAAAGCAATCATCTTGTGGAAATACATTCAAGCAAAACTAGTAGTGGATGTGTACATGCCCTCTTCCCCACTGTACAGCTGTACAGCGATACAGGAGTTGGTATATATACATGGGTGTGGTAGTTGTAGCCACAGCCACCCACATTGGGGTTATTGTTGTGGGTATCCCCCCACTTACTGTGCTGTTATACTGTATAGTTTATGTTAACAGGTTAAGTAGTTGTTAGTCACACTATGTGGGGTTCTACACAAACCCACACCCTCTAAAGTGGTGGCCTGTGCCACCCACACCAGCACACCTATGTTTACCAACTCCAGGATTGCACTACATTGGGGAAGAGGACATATACCCTGCCAGTACCATTGTCAATGACATTAAACTGGTAAACTGATGTGATGTTATGGCAATTTGGTCTGGTTGGAATTACATAGGCCAAAATGAGTTCATTGCAAAATGAAGTACATCCATGTGATCAGTATTCTCTGTGTATTACATTAACACCAAAGCCTGTGTATATGTGTGTGTGTGTGTGTGTGTGTGTGTGTGTGTGTGTGTGTGTGTGTGTGTGTGTGTGTGTGTATGTGTGTGTGTGTGAGATTCATGGACATTTGGTGTGTACCACACAGTACACTTACAATTGTCAACTGTAGAAGAGCTGCTGACATCAGCCACCATTCAATCACTTGTATACACCCCTCAGACCTAGCAGCTATTTGGCACATGCAGTAACTGTTACGCAGACCTGTTACCTGTGTTCAACTGTACCCAGGATATGACACAGTCAATGTGTCATCACAGTGCTCTACCCCTAGTAGGACAGGACAGCAGACCAGCATCCTGCTGACACATAGCCACCTAGAACACAAACAGAATTCATTATGGAGACCACAATCAGTCAGTGTTAATAACAGCTATAATGCATCATGGCTGGACAGTTACACACCCTGATGTGTAAGCATTAATCATTCCAGCTGAAAACATGTTAAATAGCATTACATTGATAAACCTTAGGACATTCACCCTGTACATCAGAACCATATCAGCATGTACCTGCATTGATGGTATGGATGACAGGGATGTGGCACAGGTATCATCATATGCATAGAGTGTGTTGTAGGTTTGCCAGAGGCCTAGGCTGAGCCATTTGGTTGGCATCATGTGTGTGTGTTAGGGGGTTCTTTATTAAATGGGCTGTGCAGATGTGGTGTGTGTAGGTATGGAGGTGCTCTAGCTGTGATGGTGAAGTGTGTGTGGATGTATGCACATGTCAGCCATGTGGCTGCCCTATACAGGGTGTTTTTGGACAGCTGCAGACTGTACATGGCAGGGTGTACAGTTCACTTTCTCCAGCCACGGACATGGGAACTGTGCCTGCCAGGGGTTTCACGGGCACTACCAGGCAGAAAACCAGATATTTTACTCTCCCCTGATGATAATTTTCCACTGGATCAGCATCCCGGTTGGGACTGGCCAAGACCACGTGCACGTGGCCTGCTATGTTGTGGTGTGGACAGCACCCCTCCTGTAGTGCTATTGCTGGTACTGCCACTACGGGAGCAGCCATGAATTGTTGCATGTCCACTTAGACCTCCACATGTTGGTGTTGCTGACCTACATCCATGTGGCCACCACCCTACTCCCACCACATGCTCTACTACAGGCACCACACGGTTGAGGATTCCCACCATCTCTCCTAACCGTCTATCCAGAACCTCTGCAAAATAATGGTGAGCATGATGCATTATAGCTGTTGTGAAGCAATGAACCTATGTATCTCAGTGCTGGCAAGTGTGTGTGTGTGTGTGTGTGTGTGTGTGTGTGTGTGTGTGTGTGTGTGTGTGTGTGTGTATGTGTGTGCGGAGATGAATGATTTTGAAGCCATTCACACTCACTACACCTCCCATTGCCCTACGTTAGCATACCTGCTGATGTCAGTCACCTTGAAATAACCCTTTGGCTATATTTCAGCCCTAAAAGCTCTGTGGCGCTTGCAATAACTGTGTAATACTGTTGGGTAGCAAACTAGTTAGGCAGGTAATCTAATTCTGATCCTGCCAACTGTGACAATGTGTGTGTTTCTGCGAAAGAGTGTGTGTGTTTCTTTGTTGGCACCTGATTTTGCGGACTTTCACACTTACTACACTTCCCTTACCCCTCCTTTAGCACTGCTGCTGATGTCACTCACCTTCAAAGATACCTTTGGACTGCTCTCTAACATGTAAGCTTCATGGCACATGCAATAATTGCATAGCACTGTAATAGTAATACATAGTCAAGTAGGGGTTTAAAACTCAGTACTGGTAAGTGTATGTTTGTGTGTGTGTGTCATCAGTATCCTATGTGGGTATTGATATGATTGTGTAATGACAGGATCCATTGTAGTGTGGGTTTTGTTACATCATTATATTGAGGACCAATATGTCCCAATGTCCACATTACAAGGCCAACAGTTTTCAAACACTGTAGAGGTTGTTGTAGACAATCCACAGCCATAAATGTGTACAGCCATGTGCAATTACTATGTGACAGTATGAATTAGTAAACAATCTAGGTAACTGTTATAATACCCAGATACCACTCTCCACCCACGGATCATACACAAACATGGTTGGCTTTTACTCCATTCCTTTCTTACTTTATCTTTCTCTCTCTCTCTCTCTCTCCCTCCCTCTCTGGTGGATGTGGAAAAGTACATCTGTTTTGCATAGGCAGCAGCTTGACTTTTGTAGGGAATGCTCATGATCAGCTGATGGCCTGTGTGCATATTGGAACCCCCCACTTGCTATTTGCATGTGGAACAGCTGTGGTATCATTCCTATAGCCAATTTCATGGAAACACACTCCTATAACTAAGCACATCATGTGGGTGTTGGCCCTTTTCCTTCACTGTGAGCAGGACCATGTGGGAGTCTGACAAACAGCATCACAGTGGGTAGTTGGAAATACCTCTTACAACATACACTGTGGAGACAGGCCAACAAACAGGAGGGGGATGTTCCAGACATAGGGACAGAATGTAAGTATTGCTGTTCTACATTCAAAGTAATGTTGGTTTAACAGGGTTTGTGTGGATATGGCTGTTCTACATGATTTAAAGTCTGGAATGACAGTGTTATGTGGTTGACAAGACTCTCACCCATAGGGCTATCTGCAGACTGGCCAGAGTTTGGAGTCTTAGATGTGGTGTGTTACTCACACATTTCCTATATTTAGAAATGCAGTATCATACTCTGATGATTGCAGTCAGTACATGGTGCCATCCATGTGAGTTACTGACTTCATATCCCTCAGACGATATATGTCCAATAAACCCTGTTACACCAGGAATTTTCCCACTTTATCACAGCAATATGTCAATATTGGCCCTGTGTTTGTGCCTCTGTCCCCCACGTCTGTTACTCTTTGTCCATATTTCATGCAGTAAGAGGTGCATATGTACAGTATATCATTATTTACTGACATCATTCCTGATAACAAGCCAGTGATATATCAGACTGCTAGACATGTTATGTATAGTAGGCCTTCTATTTGAGGAAAAAACCTCAACATTCTGTTGTAGTCTGTACAGTAGTGAGGTCTGTGTACTTATGGTGATTGTTGACAGAGTGTCAGAATTGTGTAGCAGTGTATTATATGCTCATATTGTGAATATGTTACTTGGCCTGTGTACAGACTGTGGTAGATGTCAGTGTTCTTGGTCCTGTTCTATCGAACATTGCATGCTGTGCCAGTTTCTGGTACCCTATCAGCATATATGTTTGTAGGGCCAGACTGAGACATGTCCCATACCACAGTCAGGCATCAGACTACACTGTGAAATAGGCCAGTATATGTTGGGTTAGTGTGTGAGTGGCAAATAAGAGGATGGTTTTGTTCACACAGTCCATATACTGTACTATTAATTAGGCTTACCATAATGTGAGTGTGACTGTGTTGAGATTGGCTGTGGGTATGCACTTTCACACTAGTTTCTATTTCTCCATGCTTTTACATGCCTGTAGTGCCTGCTATATTTGCAAGTACATGTGCATTCCCCCATAGGAAACTTGGGTCAGTGTTGTGGCAGTCTGTCTGTAGTTTACACAGTGCTTTGTGATATGCCTAGCAGCTCAGTGTATTTACCTAGTGTGATGTTATGTCCAGATATTTGTCAGATGTACTGTTGCCTGGCCATCATATGTGTTGTGTATTTCTGAAAAAGCAGTGGGATGTTGTGAAGATGTATATCACTAACTAGTGGGAAGTAAGTGGGCTTTGGACCTCTGCTCCTCCAGTTAATATCTGTTAGGATAGACAGGAGGGTGTGAATGCATCAACTGTATGAGCTTATCTATTCCAGTATTTGTGTGATATCCCCATTTTCATGGCTGTAAACATCCCCTTTGTAAGGCTTGGTCCACACGTCTTGCACTAAGGAGTTCTGTATATACCTCTGGACTGACCAGATTATGTCAGACTGTCCACGTTTATTGGTCATATTTCTGCTGTATTCCACAGGATCATTACAGTGATTTGTGTAGTACTTCACTATGATGATTTTATTATATCTGTCAGTAACTGATGGCATACATGTCAGTATCAGAAGTGACTTCCTACACAAAATGCCTGTTGACACCACCCCTGTTGTTATATAAAAATATATGTGTGTATGTACATGTATACATATATCTACATATCTATATATATATATATATATATATATATATATATATATATATATATATATATATATATCCATATCCTTATATGTAAACATGAGTGTTGTATATACCTTCCCAGATGTATCACACCATAGTTATCTGATATGTGTATATTTAGATATAAAAACATGACTGATTCAACACTATTTTCACTTACAAGTACTAAACAATTGTAGTAGTCAAAGCAGTTATTCACTACTATTCAGTATGTGTACTGAATGATATATTTGAAAAAACACAGACATAATCATATCTCTGATGGCTTTGTGGTTAACTGCTCTAACTATAGTGTACAGGGTCCTGGGTTCAAGACTTGCAAGGGCTGTTTATTTTGTTGATAGGCAGAACAAGGACTGTTGGATACAGAGTGGATAAGGCAGTTTTGGGCAGCTCTAAGTGGGTTTGCGCGGGTTTGTGTGATGGTAAGTGGTGCTAACGTACGGTTAAATGGAAAGGTGCTTATACCATGTAGGCTTTGCTTACCAGTGCACAAATATGCTTAGCATTTACATTTAAGCAATGCTTACACCTGCTAAGAATGGCTCAGCCCTAGTAACAAGTGATCACATTCCAGTCTGATAAAATAGCAGGGTAATGACATCTTTAATAAGTGTATTTAATTCCATGTACATAACATGCTTCTATGTGCTGTCATTATAGTAGCAAGTTGGTGTGAGTATACTGTATGGGATGCCTGAGTATATATGGCTAGTACAACAATCTTTTCTCTTTGCATGTGTTTCATACATGGGTAGTATCCCAGGTTATATGCAATCACACCTGCATGTATTCTATCATTACGTTACTACTTTTAACAGTGCTTTTCTACGTAAGAGTAGATTGCAGATTGCAGTACTGGAACTATACAACCCTGCACGCAAAGCTGGACTCTGAGTACTGGCTATCATGTTATTGGTGTGTGAGCTGCATGTTATTAAGTATCTCCTATTGGATATTGATCTGATATGTGGATATTAATCGTAGACTACTATGTGTTTAGGACATGTCATTGAGACCTGCTGTCATGTAGTAATGGCATACCTATCAGTGTCAGATGTCTATCTGTCAAAACATTCATCTTAATGCACAACCTATTGGCTAGCTGAATTCTGTCTGTCCTCTGTACAGATGAGCAGATGTCAGGTATACATCTTGGCTGCTTACAGGCAATCTATGATTGACTGACACCGACATGTTTGCCCAGCTGTGTTATGAATGCCACAGCTAGGAAACCCCACCCTGTATGCACCACATGCCATGGATACCTCAACCAGACTACCACAGTCAACAGAACATACTTGGGTACAGGTTTCTAACCCAGACACGGGCCATGTTATGTAATATATGTTTCATACATGTCAAGTGGAGCACCTCACTGGCCCTCTGCAAGAGAAAACCAGATGATTGGATGTTGAATTTAACTGTCACTCTGGGGATCACTAAAGTGGCATCAGTTGATAGATGGGCTGCTGACAAATGTCAGGTGGCATGATACTAGTGTACCCACATGCCTTACTCTTCTCATCTCTCCATGGACATTAGCCTAGTACACACCTAGGAACACCTGCACCGATGGACCCCAGTACTGACAAATGTGTCAGTGTGCATTACTGAGAATAACAGTGTCTGTGTGTTTGTAAACTTGTAGTTGACAATACCCTTTTCACCCACTACACACTCCATTGCCATACTTAGTTAAGGCTGCTGCTGTAATTGACATTAAATGTACCTTGTTACACTCTTCATCCTATGGACTACCTGAAACTTGCAGTACCAGCATAACACTTTTCTACAAATGGGTAGATAGGCATGGGTTGCCCTCTGAGTCCTGGCAAGTGTGTGTATGTGTGTGAGTGTGCACATTTGAAGGAGACAGCATACGTTATAAGGGATAGTGATGCTGCTGACATTAGGAGAGCCATTTCAAACCCTCACCCTCCTATCCCTGTGGCATGTGCAATAAATTAATATCCCTGTAGTAGCACTGATGAGATAGACAAGAGGTTTTATTGCAGTCCTGGTCAATGTGTGATTGTGGGTATGTCAGAGTTTTATCATGGGTTTCAGTGAGTACAATATCCAATGTGGGATGTGGGTACTAGGTATACTGTCTTTACACCATGGTACCCCCATGAGGTGGAGTGAGGTGCTGCTTGTGCACCACATGAATCTTTATGAATACTGTCTTTAGGTTTCAGCCTTGGTCTCATGACACTATTACACATTGCATCACATGCGTTTGGGAGACTTGATGTTATGCATATGCTATCTGTAGAGAGCCCTGGATGATGTTGCCTGTGGAACAACTCTTCTGCCTGTTTACCCTAACCCATAGGCCACACTTATGCAGATTCCAGGCGATTGTCAACATGGGTACTGCCCTGGCAGTACTTGGTAGACATTCCTGCAAGTCACTCAGTGTTGCTGCAGGTTTCTGGGCAGCCTCCGTGACCAGTTTGCAACATGTGTTGTCATCTGTTTTGGATGGGCATCTGTTTATTTTCTACATTCATGTTGTCCCATATTTCATACACACATACATGACTGTCTGTACTGTTTGCCATGGTATATGCAATGGTGAGGTAAGGCTACTTTTCCTACTCCTGAGTGCTACCTTTTGGATATGGGATCCATTTCATGGTTTGTAAGATGTGTGCAAGCCACGGCTGCCACTGTTGCAGGTGAGTGGGCAAATGTCATGGACATACTTCTTGGACATTGAGGCCCTGTACTTGATAGAAGGTGTGTACTCAAGAAATGTGAATGCTGTCAGTACCTCACAAGCTGCTTCCACAATATGTTATTTGGAGTGTGTGCACACATATGCTTCCAGTGTATGTTAAGGTATGTATTCCCCATATTTGTTGTCCTAACATAGCATTCCATATTACACATTCATTGCTTATGTTAGGATCACATTACAGGTTGTAAAAGGTGTGGACTGTGGTATTGTGATATGCCGTTGTGTAGATCTGTAACAGTTGCCATTGTAATAGTGGTGTATACACTGTTGTAGCCAGTGTATAAGGGTAATGTTTCAGACATGTCCCTACTGTGGGCCATTTGTCCCACCATTATGTTCATCTCTGTCCACACATCTTGCACTGACAGGTCGTTAGGTATACTGCAGGACTCTTACATTCCCTTCAGATATGCCACCATTGTTACCACTGCAATGCAGTGCAGTTAACAGCAACAATAAATGAACATGTACAGCATGCATTATGGGTAGGTGTGTTAAATGTGTGCATGGCAAATACCATAGCCATAACAAGGTTGGTGTATTGGCAAACTTGAACAAAAGACATCCATACTCACCAGCTTCAGGCTGCTGCCCCAGAGGTATACCAAAGGGGCCTACATAGTTGTGTGAGAGATGTAATATTAGTAGGGACACCTGTGGCATTGGTACAGGTTTGGAGCAGAATTTCAGTACATCAAATGTACATCAACAGTACAAGCTCACAATACTAGAGATTATCCACATCTGTTCACTACTACATTGCAGCAACAGAGTATGTTATCTGACATATGCATGAAGATACTTTACAGATAAAGATGGATAAGCAACAGTGGTCTAGTAATGTGCCCTGGGGCCTTACCTGCATGACAGCGAATCAGTAAGTACTGATAACTCAAACAATGGCATTGTCGAGCAAAGTAAATGTAAAAAACTTATTTTTGACTTTGAGAAACTAACTCTTAAATATGTCATACTTAACGTTGATATAAGCTAGTTTGGTGAATGTGTTAGACGCAAGTGTGTTCCACAAGGCTTGTGGTTCAGTAAATTCCCGAACTGTGCGAAAACTGGGGACGAACTACACAGTCAACTTGTTGATTTGTTCAATGAATCCACTATCAACATGATGTGGATTCTGGTTGAACACTACCAGAAACAGATGGAAGAAGTAAAAGTCACCATGGGCGACTTGGATGTGAAAATTAAGAACTTTTCTTGTTTTAAATTGCTTAACCATTTGTTTTGTGGTGTTGCCGCTAAAGCGGATAGATATAGGGCAACAATTGTAACAAGGAAACAGGGTAAATTAAGAAGAGATATATCAGCTTATGCTGATAACAGTGCCTATGCAGTTCGTAGTTTGAATAATCATGTATTTAACTTAAATAATGTCAACAATGTACATGAAGTTGTAGAAGTATCAGAAGTTACAGCTGAAATAAATTTTACTAACAACAATAGTATGGGTAACACCACAGTTAAAGAACTTGTAGTTGGTCAAGGTAGTAACAATATTGCCAATGTTACTAACAACAACATTATTCAAAATCAGGGGACCAACATTTCAGCTGTTGAAGGTTCTGTATCGGTAAACAATATGGGTCCTTTTAAAGTGGACCAACATGGGAACAAGAAAACACCAATGTGGTCCAAAACAGTACAGGAGAAGGGGAAGGGCAAAGGCAGGAACAAGAAAAAGTGGTAGTTGGCAAAGAAAATTCCCATTATGGTATTGAAATTGTGAACCTTTCCCATGTGTGTTTACCACCACAGGCATGTGAAGTTTTGAAAAAAGGTTTATCATTTATACCAGCAAATTCTTTTAATCTAGCTAAAGTTATTGTGGACTTTAGATTGTTCCTTAGAAAATTGAATTTGAGTTATGTCATGCAGGATGTTAACATGGACAACCAGGTTAATGTCTCTCAAATGCCTAAAAAATTTAGTACCTACAATCCACCATTGCTAAGAACCTTGCAGGTCTTCCAAAATATATGTGAATCCAGTTTTAGACAGTTAAAGCCTGACAACAAGGTTCACAATTCGACTGATTTGGAAGACAAAGCACTCAAAAGTATGTGCACTAATACCCAAGTTAGGGTTATGAGAGCAGATAAAGGGGGACAATTTGTTATTATGAATACAAAAGACTATATTACAGCAATGGAAGAAATGTTAAAAGACAATGATACATATCAGAGGGTAGAATTGTCCACTATTAAAAATAATTATCTGAAATTGGACACCTTACTGTTTGACATGTTTTGTCAAGGAGAAATAGATTATCAAACTTACGTCTATTTACAAGTTGAATTTCCCAAAATGTCAGTACTCTTTGGTATTCCAAAGATACAGAAAAACAATGTTAATCCCCCTTCTAGACCAATTATATCTGCAGCAAAGTCTAAGACAGAAACACTGTCTATTTGGTTGGATTTTCTTTTAAATCCTGTGATGCAGGCTTCAAAACATTACCTGAAAGATTCATGACATCTATTAGAAATCCTAAGGGACTTTTGACTACCAGATAGTACTTTTGTTTTTGCTTCTTTGGATGTAGTTTCTCTTTTCAGAAAAAAGGTAGGTATTCTTGCAATTCTTGTAGACAGTGTAGGTATATCAGTAACACATCTTCAGTGGAATTTAGTCGCATAAAAAGAACTTTTTGGGCCAATGGATATTACACTTGTCAAAGTGAAATGGTAGTATATGTTGCACAATGTTTATCCTGCCCAAGTTATTACATAGGAAAGACTACTAGATGTTTAAAAGACGTATTTATGAACATCTTTTAGCAATTAAAAAAAAGAACAAACCAATGCTTTGGCAAAACATGCTGGTATTTGTATTGACTTCAAAAAAATTGTTTTTTCAGTGATAGAAACTGTCAGTCAAAAAACTTTTTCGGGTGATTATAAAACCTGGTTAGAATGCAAAGAATCCTTATGGCAAATTTACTTGGGTGCAGATGTTGGACCAGGTCTAAATGACACCATTAACATAAAGTGTTTTTTGGAAACTAAGCTATAAAGTTTTTTTTAAAACTTAATTTTATGACATTTATTAGAATGTTCAAACAACTTTTTAATTATGTTTTCTACTTCTACTATTTCCACTATATGGATTTTTGTATGTATTTTTTTACATTTATAAGAATGAACTTTCTTTTTAAACTATGATTATTCAGTCATGTGACTGCTAATTAAGTATTTAAATGCTGTTTTAGGGTGGTTAGAGTGTATTCTGATGAAGTTCACAGCATATTAAAGTGAATGAAAGCACTAACTTTTGCTGTCCATGTCTTTTGGTTTTGGTTTGGAGCAGTTTTTTAGTTTTCCAGTGATTTTGTGTCTTTTCAAGTTTTTTTGGAGTTTTCATGTTAGGATCACATTACAGGTTGAAAAAGGTGTGGAATGTGGTATTGTGATTTGCCATTCTTTAGATCACGAACAGTTGCCATTGCAATAGTGGTGTATACACTGTTGTAGCCACTGTATAAAGGTAATGTTTTAGACATGTCCCTACTGTAGGACATTTGTCCCACAATTATGTTCATCTCTGTCCACACATCTTGCACTGACAGGTTGTTAGGTATACTGCAGGACTCTTACATACCCTTCAGATATGCCACCATGATGACCACTGTGATGCAGTGCAGTTAACAGCAACAATAAGTGAACATGTAGAGTATACATTATGGGTAGGTGTGTTACAGGTGTGCATGGCAAATAGCATGGCCATAACATAGCCGGTGTATTGTCAAACCTGTACAAAACAACTCCATACTCACCAGCTACAGACTGCTGCCCCAGTTGTATACCAGAGGGACCTAAATAGTTGTGTGAGAGACATAATGTCAGTAGCCACACCTGTGGCATTGGTACAGGGTGGGAGCAGCATTTCAGCACATCAACAGTACAAACCCACAATTCTAGAGATTATGCACATCTGTTCATTACTACACTACAGCAACAGACTATCTTATTTGACATATGCATGTTGATACTTTACAGATTAAAATGGATAAGCAACAGTGGTCTACTAATGTTCCCAGTGGTCTTACCTGTACACTCATCGTCCATTGTGTGGGGGGCACTCACCTCCACAATGCTGTCTTCAGCTTGCTGGCTTGGCTGGTGGGTGGGTGCCTCAAGGCTGTCATGGAGCTCCTCAGCATGTGTTAGTGGGGGCTGGATGGCATGACCCCCACCTGTGGCTAGCTGGTCCCTCCTAACTGCAGAAGTACAATGATGAGCTTGGCAGATCAGATCTGTGCAGCAATGCTGCACCTGCTCATAATTGTGATTGTGCAGGTCGACATTGTTTATAGGTTCATAGGTTCTTAGGTAGGTACTAGGCTATTGGCCCTAGGGCCTATATAAGACTAGCCAAAAATGTACCCTGGCTTTCGCCACCTAAGAAAATTATTTTCCTGTGCCCCTGTCAAGCAGAGCCACAGAAGTGATCCCTGAATTTCCTATTTCCCATCCAATCATCAAGATTTTTCTTAAAGAGTGCTAATGAGGAGCTCTGTTTGACATAGATAGGTAGTCTGTTCTGGAGTATGGGAAGTCTCTGGGACAGGAATCTATCCCTCCAGCATGTTCTGTTTATTGTGATGACAAGGTTTAGGTCCCCAGAGCATGTAGCTTGGAGGGATTGGGATTTCTTTAAGTGGAGCATGTCCAACAGCTCTGAGTTTGACATAGCTTTGTATGTTAGGCAGAGATCGCATCTGAGTAGGCAATATGCGACGGAGTAAAGCTGGAGTTTTTTGAGACGGTCTGCTTAGGGCATCTGTTTGAGGCCAGTGATCCTCTTTGTGAGGCATTTCTGTGGCCTTTACAGTTGTTGTAGATGTCTTGTGAGGTACATACCAAAAGGGGCGTTGTACTCTATAATGGGTCTAATGAGTGATGAGTAGAGGGGAATAATGATCTCTTTTTTTCTGGATGAGAAACCTTTTGTGATGAGGTGAGCCACATAGAAGGATTTCCTGACCACTGTGGCAATGTGATTATCAAAGAAGAGACTACTGTCCACCTGTTTCCCAAGGTCTCCTATCACATTTTTGGTGTTAAGTAGACGACCAGCTATGTGGTAGTTCATAGGTACAGAGTTTTTACCAAAGGGGATGACAATACACTTTTTGGCATTGAGCTTCAGGTCATGGCTTTGACACCAGGCATCTGTCTCACTGAAGCCCTTTTGTAGTATGTCCACATCGTTAGGAGTTTCGATTATGGCTCCTAGTTTGCAGTCATCTGCAAACTTTGCTAGCCAATGACCTTCTGTGTTAGCCTGTACTTCAGAGAAGTAGATAACAAACAGGAGAGGACCCAGGACTGATCCCTGTGGTACTCCACTTGTCACTGGTCTGAAGTCGGATTTGGAGTCTGCTACTTTCACAGTGTGGGTTCTGTCCATGAGCCAGTTGGCAACCCATCTTGTGACATAGGGATTTATACCTAGTTTAGTGAGCTTATCTATAATTCCAGAGTGGGGGATGGTGTTGAAAGCCTTGGTGAGATCTAGATAAGCTGTGTGAACCATCTTACCCTCATCTATGGCTTTGGTGACTGCTTCAAAGAAGTCAATCAGGTTTTGGAGACATGATCTGCCTTTTACAAATCCGAACTGGGTAGGGTCCAAAGTTTGGATATTACCAATGTCTTTGTTTATGAGTTCCATGATGATACATTCCATGGTCTTGCAGACCAGGCTCATCAGGCTAATGGGGCATTAGTTCCCGGGGTCCATCGTGGCTCCCCCTTTGTGGAGTGTGATAACCATAGTGGTGTGCCATACAGTGGGCACAAAGCCTGAGGTGAGGCTATGATTGAACATGGTACTTAGGTAGGGTGCCAGTTCATTCTGTAGTTCATGTAGAATACAGCCTGGGATATTGTCAGGTCCCATGGATGCTGTGTTCTTGGCTTTGGAGAGTGTGTTTTTTACCTGTGCATCCATGATTACAGGAACTTTGCATTCTTCCGGTATAGATATGGGCCCTCTAGGGGGTGAGAGGGGGTAAAGTTAGCAGTGAACCTAACTGCCAGGATGTTGGCAATATCAGTTGGTTCTGTATATTTAGTGCCATTGTGCTGTAACTCAGAGCAGATTTGAATGTTGCCATTGAGATTCTTGACATAGCTATAGAATGCTTTGTGGTTGTCTTTAGAGTCAGTGGCAATTTTGTTTTCATAACTAGCTTTGGAGGATTTTATGAGGGGTCTCAGCTTCTTACTGAGGTTGACCAGGGAGTTCCTCCAGTCATGGGATTTTACTCTTTTTTGCAACAGTTTCTTTCTTCTGTTGTAGAGTTTGTTTATGGCAGACGACCACCAGATTGGCTTCCTTTTTTTGGAGGATAGCATTTTGGTTTTATTAGGGATAGCATGATCCATGCACTGGTGTAAGTGCTTATAAAGTGCATTTGTGTAGAATTCAGCAGTCTTACCTCTATTGTCCGTCTGCATGGGTGTCATGAAGTTTGCCACTTCTGTCTTAAGAAGTGTGAAGTTAGCTTGGGAGAAGTTTTTTATGGTGGTTTCCCTAATTGGGGGTGGGGGCGGGATGTGGATGTCTAGGGTGATTAGCTTGTGGTTGGATCTGAGCAATGAGGAATTGACATCTGGTGTGGAACACCAGTTGCCCATGTTGGTAATGACCAGGTCTAGGATATTGCTGCCCCTGGTGGGGGTGTGAATAAGTTGATCCAAGGCAATGGAATTTATGAATTCCAGAAAACATTGACCACAAGAGTTGGTACATGAGTAGTTTTCCCAGTTAATGTTGGGGTAGTTGAAATCACCCATTATTAGGGTGTTGGGTTGTACCCTAATACTTTCCAGTGTATCAAGAAATGAGGAGTGGGAATCCTGGGGCATGATGGGGGGTCTGTAGCAAGCTACAACTTGCCCAAAGTTAGTTGCACTTGGATAATCCCGGATGCATTATGCTGTGCAACTAGCCCAGAGGTGTGGATATCCTTAATGAATATGGACACGCCTCCACCTTTAGTGCTTCGTTCTGGGTTAGGTGGCCGAAAGGTGTGGTATGAATTATAGCCTGGTAATGCAGGGGTGCTCTCTGGAGCTTTGAACCAGGTCTTTATCACTGCACAGATGTTGATTTTCTCCATTTTAAGGAGTGCCTCGAGTGAGTGCATTTAGAGGTTTAGACTTCTAGCATTTAGTAGCATTACCCTCAGATTTTGCTTGCTTGTACCTGTTACGGTGGAGAATTTGTCATTTGAACCTTGCCTAAAAAAGGCACTATAGGGGTGGCAAGAGCCTTAGCCAGTATCCCTAATCTCAAGGGCGACAGGTGCAGGCCATCTCTGGCAAAGCATCGTGGTCTGTCGATCATGTCATCCCAGGCAGACAAATACTGGATCCCCTTAGAATGACATCAGAAGCTATGCCAATTGTTGAAGTCACGAGCTTGTTCCACAGGATGGTCCTCTCCTGCACATCCTGGTCCCTGTGCCCGAAGAGGATGGCATGATGGACTATGAGGAACTGGATTATAGCATCATTTTCTAGGGGTGGGTATGCAGGCAGGCATTCCTGGGACATTGTACCTAGAAGACATAAACAGGAAAAAAGGTCAGAGGACCTCATACAGTTGTTCATGTGCACATTAACAGTGGGTATTACTTGCAAATAATCTAGACTATACCATAACACTGTAAGCTATCATATCTTGTACATCTTGCATTACACTCCTGGCCCTGACCTGTCCATTTCCCCCATTGTTGGACACTTAATGGCATAATCCACTCTACACACCATTCATTTTGTGTGGAGGGATGACAGTGGGCATCTTCCATGTGGATGGTGTGTGGAGGGTGGCATGATTGTGTTTGACTGTAGTGTGTGATAGGAATGTGAGCACATGCCTGTGTTAATGCAGGAGGCAAACTGTGATGTTCTCATGCCCCATGAAGACTCGCTGTTGCTGCCATCAGTCGGCATTATGTCCATGCTCACCACTGATGTGGGCCGAAGTGTGGGTGATGTGCATATCCCCCTGTAGTACTGTTGTGGACAGGGTGCCAGTGTTCCTGGCTATCCTGTTTGATGACATATCAGTGGCATTCTCTCCATTGATTGCTATCAGTACATGGCAACATCCATGCATATTTACATGTACATTTGTGCTTCTGACTTCATATTCCTGAGTAAGGGTATGTTGCAACCAATCCTGTAACACCAGCAACTTTTGCAGAGTATAACAGCAATATTTCAAATATGGCCCTGTGTTTCAGCCTCTGTCCTCCACCTATATACCAGGCTTTGTCCAGATGTCATGCAGTGGAAGGTTGATAGTTAATGGTCTACCATTATTTAATGCTGACATTCCTGCTATCATTCCAGTGATGTTGTGGACTTCCACACAAGTTGTGGGGTAGGGTCCATATATATCAGGGCTACAGCTGGACAAAACATGTGTGACCCTGTACAGGCTGGAGGTCAGTGTATGGAGAACACTGTTATATGCCCTTGTAAGACATTTTATGGGGGAGAGATATTAAATGTTTTAACTTAGGCTGTTACAATGTGAGAGGGATATCAGTAATAAGAAACATTAAGGTATATGGCTGAACATTTTCATATGTTTCACCATGGGAACAGTGGTGGGCTAGAGGTTACTGTCTTGCACACAGTTCTGTCAGTGTGATAGTGACATTTTAAGTTAAGCATTGTTATGTAACAGATACATTTATATTGTGACAACTGATACTTTTCCCCCTAGGAGGTTGAGCACAGAGTGTAATTGGAAGCTATTGAACTACATCTGTAATTAAGTGTTGATTGATTCTCATCTTCAAGGCAAGTGTGTTTTCACTGTTGTGCTACTTAAAGGCTTTAGCCTAGATAGCAAAGTATGTTATGTTTTGCAGATTACTGTATCATATGTTTTCTTTGAGAGTTGCATTAACCAGTTATGTATTTCAGACACCTAAATGCTATAAGAAACAGACTAAACAACTGAAATAGTACACTAGTAAACATTTATATTTATGCAAACTGAATGTGGTGGCATGTCCTTTGCATTGTGTGTGGTATATGTTTCATGCAATAATTCTCATTTGTAGGAAAGAATCAGACACAGGCCATTTGAATAGGTGGCAACTGTAGCAATGATGGCTGTTTGATATGCTGTGCACCCTCTCTCTCTCTCTCACTATATATATATATATATATATATATATATATATATATATATATATATATATATATATTCTCTCGTATATGTATGTGTGTATGTATGTATATATATGTGTGTGTGTATGTATGTATCATTAGAATGTTTAGTGCTTCCACATTGTACATTCCCTATGGTAGACTGATTGTTCTGCATGACATGTGAGAGAAATCATCCTAACATCTTACAGCTGAGATGGCTTACTGGTAACTTGTTGTGGCTATGTTGTGCAGGATCCTGGGTTCCAGACTTGCAAGTGTTGGATATTTTGTTGCAAGGCAGATCAGTTCAGCTGTGGAGGAAGGGATAATGGCAGTGATCACAAGAGATCCCTATTTTGGGCCCCTTCATCCCCATTCACAGTGCCTTTGGTCAGATGTTTTGCAGTGAGAGGTTCAGATTGTGGATCCAATGTCTGAATGCAACACATTATATATATATATATATATATATATATATATATATATATATATATATATATATACATATATACACACACACACACACACACACACACACATATATATATATATATATATATATATATATATATACATACATATATATATATACATATATAAATACATTTTCCCTACTGTTGAATGACTGCGCTGCATGAAATGTTTGAGAAAACATCACACATGTCTACAGCTGAAATGGCTTAGTGGTAACTTGCTGTGCCTATGGTATGCAGGGTCCTTGGCTCAAGACTTGCAAAGGTTGATTATTTTGTTGCTGGGCAGAACAAGGGGTGTTGGATCCAGAGTGATTAAGGCAGTTGTAAGTGGGTTTGTGCAGAGGTAAGCAATGCTAACTTCCAGTTAAATATGCTGACAGATGTCAGCCTGAAAAGTGCTTAATCTGTGTAGGCATTGCTTAGTGCCACACAAACAGTCTTAAACCCACTTACTACTGCTTAAAAGAGCTTACTCCCACTTGCACCCATGCTAATTTCTTTAAAAGAAAATAAAAAAATTGGTGATAGGAAAGTGGTGAAGAAGGGGCACAAAAAGGGAAAGACAATAGGGAAAGTAGCTAGGGATGTGCAGAATGGGTGTAGGGAAGGTCCATAGCTGTTCATTTCTTTTACAGCAACAACTGTGCATATATACTGAATTTGGAGGTATATTTGGACACTCAACCCCCTGAGAGAGGGGTGAGGACAACAATAATGTGTTGTGAAGCCAATTAGACCAGATTACATGTGTCCAGTGGACACATGTGCAAAATGGACAGCTATGTATGGGGCAAAATTGGGGGGGGGCAGATTGCCCTTTTTTTTCCAAGGTGAGAGTGGGATGTTGGGGAAGGATAGTAGGTATATTTGGGGAGGTAGGTTGGGTAGGAAGACAGACAAGACAGCATACGGGGCAGTATATGACTCATTTGGGGGGTAAATACTTTGGACGGGGTGTGTGGAAATCAGAAGCCCATAAGCCCCCAAATGGAAACAGTGGGACTGAAGTTCCCCACCCATGAGTAGTCAGCACTCCACCTTAATGGTCCCAAAGGTGGCTGTGCTGGGGGCTGAGCAGGACGGACAGGCTGACCCTCTAAATGCACCACACAGCCCTCAAGTTGGTGTAGCAGATCTCCAAACTCCCTTTGAAGCTCTCTATACACCAATCCCTAGACATGACTTCCAGTGACAGGATCCTGTCCGCTCCAGTTCCCAGGGGGAGACAAGCCCCATCCCCTGATGTGGTTCCACCTGAAGGTGGTGCAGTACCAGCGGATGTCCTGGGGTGGGTCCCAGATGTGCTGGGGCTGGGTGCCATGGCCAGATGAGGTGTGAGACTTGGGTCTGCTGGGAACGGCCTTCCCAAACATGCTATGGTGTTGCAGTTTTAGAACATATGTGGGTTAGTCAACACAATCCAGGATTAGTTATAACAGTATGAATAGATAGTCTCATTAACCCAAAACACCAGATTTGGAACAGTTGCACAGTAAACAGAACACATGTATATATGGAACCACAGTGGCCAGTACAACAGCATTGAGGTTACATTGATAGCAACAGGCCACCAATGATAATATTTCAACATGGAACATTAATAGAAACACATTTCAATATTTGTTGAACAGTAGGACATATGTCCCTAGAGTAGGTTTAGTTTAAACATACCCATTGATTTATGTGTTTAGATTATTGTTGTAGATATGGTGGTGGGGGGGGATGTCAATTAACTTATATATCCTTGCAGTACTCACAACTTTAATGATCGTTGCTCTAATCATTACTCTACAGGCATTATTACAATAGCCTATGGCCTCAGTTTCGGCAGTGGTATGTTTGTACACAGTGTATACTTCAACTGTCATATAGCTAAATTCTACTTCTCTAACCTGGTAGACCTGTGGAGGGAATGTTTGTTAACACTACCTGACTATTTCTACACATATTCCCGGATTCCTAGTTGTAATTATGCATATGCACCTCAATCTCTTAATGCACAACATCTGGACAAAGCTTGACAACTTGGGGGTACAAATAGGGGCATATTTTGAATATTGCTCTTATAAACTTTTAGACAGTTGCTAGAATAACATGATTTGTTTTAATATACATTTTATGAAGGATATGAGGGATGAAAATCAAATGTATGTCATTATTTAGTGACTACAGTACTGAGATCATTCCAGTGATTTGCCAGGGAGACAGAGAAACAGGTAAAAAATATGAACCAATTATCTGGACATTCTGCAAAAATCTGTACAATTGAGAGGTATGATTATGCATACAGCTTACTACCACTCCTAGGATTCGAACCATGGCTGTGTGTGCTAAAAATACAACAACTGGAGATTCATCAGAGTGGGCTATTTAGAAACTGCTATCGATTTACTCAGTGTTTTCTGTCTAACTCTCTCTTGGTTGTACAATCTGACCTTGTAATTACAACAGTCTTATACAGACATTCCTAGACATATTTTTTATGTAGCACCATGTGAGAAACAGTGGTTGACACAATAGTACTATTCTGATATCAGATGATAGTGAATGCTCCATGTCAGACCATACAATACCAGAGTACACACTACCAGTCCAGGATATAAATCTTTATTGCCAGGCAGTTATAGTTTTTGTATCTGACAGACCTGTGGGGAGAATGTTTGTTCATACTAACTGACTGTTTCTACACGTATTCCCAGATTCCTAGTTAATAGTATGCGCATACCTCTCAATCTCTTAATGCACGCACTCTGGGCAAAGTTTGACAATATGTGGGTACAAATAGGGACATATTTTGAATATTGATCTTATAAACATGGAGAGTTGCTAGAGTAACATAATTTGTTTTAATATACATTTTCAGAAGGATTTGAGGTCGAAAAATCAAATGTATGTCATTATTTAGTGACAGAATTCTAAGATCATCCCAGTGATTTGCCAGGGAGACAGAGGAACAGGTCAAAAATATGAGCCAATTATCTGGACATTCTGTGAAAATCTGTACAGTTGAGAGGTATGATTATGCATACAGCTTTCTACCACTCCCAGTATTCAAACCATGGCTGTGTGTGCTAAAAATACAACACTTAAGAGTTTCATTAGAGTGAGCTATTTAGAAAATGCTGTCTATTCCTTCAGTGTTTTCTGTCTAAGTCTCTCTTGTTTGTACAATCAGATCTTGTACTTATAAAAGTCTTATACAGACATTCCTAGACATATTTTTTATGTAGCACAGTGTGGGTAACAGTGATTAACACAACATTATTATTCAGAGTCTTCAACACTAAATGCCATACAATGCCAGAGTAAACACAACCAGTCCAGGATTTAGAACTTTATTGCCAGGCAGTTACAGTTTTATTGAAATATCACCTATATGGGACTATTACTGTCATATTGTCTGGTTTATTCAGTACAACCCATACACAGTTTTTATACTGCCAGGTGACTTATTACTACTTTATATTTATTTGGTATGACTACTACAAGCAGGATTGTTACTCACCAGCTTGCAACACAGCCTTTGCAGCCTACTGGCAAGGGCTTCCTGATTCACAGCCCACTCAGCTCCGGCTGTAAAGGGAATAGAGAAATGTTTAGCCATACCTATTCATCACATACACAGGCTAGACTTTGGTAAACAGTTATTGATATGAATACTTACACACTGCTGGGACATCACCCCTCTGCCTTGCTTCATGGACCAACTTGTCCAAGAGCTCCCTCTTTGTCTGCTTCAAGTCAGCATAGTGGTGCCAGACCTGCTCACCTGTCCGAGGAGTACCAGTGACATTGGTGAAATCACAGGCAAGATGGTCCCAGGCTTCCACTTCATATTGGGAGCCCTGGTACTGGCCCTGCAGCAGTCTCACATGATGGTTATTTACCAGGAGTCCTACCAAGACCTTGGACTCCTGTATGCCCCACCGCTGCACCTAGAAGTGCATACCCTCGCCAACATCTTCCATACTACCTACAGTGGGAAGCTACAACCAGTTATAAGCTGTATTCCCACCTGTGGGGTTTAAATAAGGCTGATTTCCTGCCCTTTGCCATGATTGGGTGGATTTGAATATGCTAAGCTAAGCTTAGCTACGGGCAAACCTGATTAGCTAAGGTTGGCAGTGCTTAAAGGGACAGGTTCAGCACTGCTTACCAATGGCCAAATCCACTTAGCTGGGCTACTCATTGCTTAGCAGTCATATTTACACAATGCTTACACCTGGTAAGCAGAGCTGTGCAATGCTTAGCATTGCTTATTTTTTATTTTATAGACTATCTGCTGTATGCGATTGATTCCTCACTCATTACATAGTATAAATTTGTTTTCTTGCCCCAGACATCCCCAGTGTGCTTTCATTACATTTATCCATGTGTGACTATACTGTATGGGGCATTTGTGTTTATATGGGGGTATCACAACTTTATTAAACTGATACCTCACATCTGAACCTACTACAGTACTCTGGTTAACAAATATATGTTATTTAGTAGCTAATTTAAAATATATATATATGTACTGCTTTCACATGTAAAATGCAAATTGGTAACAGTGGGGATTGAACCGGGAATGGCTGCTTATAAAACATACGCTCTACCCAACCCACTACACTATTGCAGTATGGCTTAAGTTAGATGTCTCTTGCTATTTAAATTCTTGTGCTGTTTAAGCTGGACTAAGCATAGCTAAGCAATGGGCACATCCACGCAGCTACGCTTAAACTTTGTCGCATTTATAAAAAAAAATATTTGCTGTGTTTTTTTATTTGTATCCTTCAAAATATCCCTGATAATGCTGAAGCTGTTATTCTATCAACTTTCTGCTTTGTGGGATGATTGTCCCTTTTGGCTTTGTTCACATTCCTTACTCTGATGGATTGGGAGGTATGCGCTATGTTCTTATGCTAAGTGTATTATTCTATCAACTTTTGCCTTGGTAGGGACAATTATCCCTTATGATTTTGACCCAGATTTCTTATCCTGACAGCTTGGGGGTGTTACGAGTGTTATCGTTCATTTTAAATTGCAGAAAGGCAATTATGGAGTGCAGAGGGTGTGTATATTGGGAGGGCTCTGCTCTCAGACACACCCCCTGCACTCATACACGGAACCGTGTCCATTTTAGAGCATGGCAGTGTGCCTTCGTACATATGTAAAAGCACTGCCATGCTGAACAGGAATGTTCCCTGCCATGCAGGAATAACTTATTCCTGCACAGCTACTTGCTGAATCCGGGGGACTGTTTGTTAAATTTAACTTGTTAATATAGTTTGACTACTTTTATATAAATGTAAATGTGCCCATGTCACAAGTGATAATTCAATAAAAGTGTTTAAAGAAAAAAAAATCCACTTTAAGCCCTCTTTACATGAGTTATGCTAGAAGTATGGAAATCAATACTTTAAGATCCATGTAAACAGAATGGCAGCAGTGTGACCCATTGGTTTCTTGCACAGCTTCTGGAACCTATTTTCTTTTTCACTTTTTTGCTTGAATTACTCAGATTTGTATTGTTAGAGCAGCTCCTATGTCTTTAACAGTAATTGTAAATATTCAACAAAATAAACTAGCTGTACTACGTTTTAAGATTTCCAGTTTTTAATCGAAATGCTGACAGATACTTACCCATATTCTTCCTGATGTGTCAAAACTATCATTGTAATCCAGGAGCTGTTAACTGACACTTGCTTTTACACCAAAAAACTTTTAATAGACATTTAAACTAAGTTGCTATTCACTAGTGTCCACAGTGGGAAGATTTGTGTTTTATACTGAATGTTAACAAAATATGCTGTATTTGTTTAAAATCATTTCCTTACATTGCAACACAGAACAAAATAGAGTATGGCTTTCTGTTCTTTAATTTGGGTTTGGTGATATTTTTTCTTTCTTTTGAGGCAAAATGTCTTTGTGCATGACATTGTTCTGCCTCTGCTGCACTGGTAGCTTTACCTTTGACATGTTACACTGCTGCATACCACACTTCACAAGACCATAACTTTTGAGCATGACAAATTAGTATTTTTTTTTCTGTGTTGTAAACATTGCTACAACTGATAAGATCATGGTATTCATTGTTATTTGGTAGGGAAATGGTCTTTCATTTTAACATCAGAGTGTGGTTGAGATGCTTATTGGTATAGTGTTTTGGCATTTCTTCCCACATGCCCTGTGTGCCCCAGCAGCTACATACTGTGCCCTTTTTGTGCCCTGGTAGAAAAAGGAACCTGGAGCTGCCACTGTCTGTGTCTAGTTTATCTCTAAATAATTATGATTTAAGTAAAAGTGGATCCAATCTCCATACTGGTTTGCTACAAATAGGTTTAATAAAACAGAGTTCCATTTTGAGAGACACATATAATCTGACCAGCTTGGGGTTAAGATCTCTGTCATATTCATATCTTTCATTAAAATCCTAAATATTAGACTTGGGCAGTACAGTGGTGTAGTGGTTAGCATTGTCGCCTCACAGCAAGAGGCTCTCCTTTTGGATTCTCAACTGGGGTGCCTTCTGTGTGGAGTCTGCATGTTTTCCCTGCATTTGCATGGATTTTCTCTGGATGCTTCGGTTTCCTCCCACATTCCAAAGACATACTGTAGGTGGACTGGATATTCTAAATTAGCCCTAGGTGTGAGTGAGTGTGTGTGTGTGTGAGTGTGTGTGTGTGCGTGTGTGTGTGTGTGTGTGTGTGTGTGTGTGTGTGTGTGTGTGTGTGTGTGTGTGTGTGTGTGTGTGTGTGCATGTGCGAGTGTGTGTGGTGCACCCTCTGAGCAGGGTTGGGCTATGGACTAGCAACCTTAGCTCATAAAACCTGTAACTGTTACAGAAACAATGAACACTGAAATATGCTCATTGCCCAAGGTACCACTTGGTGTATAAAAGGGAAAGAGAGAGAGAGAAATATTAAGATTATAAGCTAGAGATCAATCCTACTGGCAATACCCTGTTTTGGCACAAATAACATAATATCTTATTAGGTAGGGTGTAAAGTCCTCTACCCATCTACTAGATCCAATTTCCTCATCATATTATTTTAAAAGGTTTGAGGATTTGGTCTGCTTAGTAAAGCAATAGTTAATTTTTTTCAATTTTGGGTGAATTTCCAAAGTAAAAACCTCTCCAAAAATAATATAGTCCACCATATGTCTGTGTAACACTATGGATTTAAAGAATTAAAAAAATAGATAAATATCGTTGGTATTTGGACCATACAAATTCATTAAAAGCAGCCTATAAGTGTGAACCTTAATTATTGGAACATCCCATTTTCCTTATTTATTCACACATTCCAATATCTTACAGCACTTAAGTGAGTTCTGCACCAAAATGCATATAATGATTTGATTAATTTACATGAGCTGACAATAAACCATCCTTGTCATGTTTTCAACAGACTATACTCTTCTTTTGTTCAAACTTTGGTTTCTTGACGGCTCATAACCTTAGCTTAACTACTCTTAATATATCTAAACATAACATTTTTCTATATGGCATAGACAACCACTTAATGTTTAATGATAAAAAAAAAAAAACACAACTGTCAGACTCCTTTGGCCATTATTGCAATTTAATGATTGGTCCTGAATTAAAATAAAACTGTATTTGAATGACTAAACTGCAAACCACAGAACGAGCTCTACAGTCTGTCAGCAAAGAACCAATCTGATAACCAAAATAAAGTAGTACGATTAAGTGCTTTCATTCTTTAATTAATTAAAACCAGAACTTTATAAGAATCTGAGCAAATATAGAACACATCAGTTTAAAAATGATGAATTCCATTCACACGACATTGTAAGGCTCTAATAGCAAGAAAGTATTTGCAATTTGGAGCAATGAAATAGTCCCTCAATAACCAGGAAATAATGATCAGAGCTTACTTACATTAAGTTAAAGTAAAACAAAGCAATTTCTCAAAAATGGCAACTGTGAGGCATAAAATCTTTGTAGCACAACTAAAACCTTTGTGCTATTAAGAAACATTTAATATTACTGCTGTCATTTAATCTCAGGGTTCCCATTCAGAAGCCTGAAACATCATAAGCCTGAAAATCAAAATCCTGAAACCAAAAGCCTGAAAATTCAGAATCTTGAAAACTCAAAATCCTGAAAGCCCAAAATCCTGAAAGACCAAAATCCTGAAACTCAAAATCCTGAAAACACAAATAATGCTAATATGTCACTATAAAGACACTAATATCTACCAACTGACCCTGACCCTAACCCTAACCCTAAGGTCCGTCACTATCGCACACTCACCTGACCCGCGCCCTAACCCTAACTCACTTAAACTGCCCCTAACCCCAATATTTGTCACTATTGCATACATGCCTAACCTGCGCCCTAACCCTAACTCACTTAAACCGCCCCTAACCCTAAAATCAAACCAACCGCACACTTACCTGACCCCAAAGCATGACCTAACACCACAGGGCTAACAATAGCAAAGCCACAATGACATCAGTACAAGAGCAAATAGGAAGTACTGTTGTTTTAATAGGTAAATAGCTGGTCAAATTCATCAGTCAACCCATTCCAAATCAGGAAAAAAATTGTCAATGTACCTGCAGTAAAATAAAACTTTGGGAAATAAGGAATGCATCTTCAAATGTTCCTGTTCCCAAAGTGCCATAACTAGGTTCATGAATGCAGGTGCAACCCTTGCCCCCATGGAGACTCCTGTTTTTTAGGGATGAAAGTGCTTAATATACATGTAATTTATTTGTTTTGGTTTTAATTGGTTTACCAAATAAAATAGTTGCTGCTCACAATCCTCTGCCTTGGATTTGTTTTGGTTTTGGAGCGTTTTGGATTTTGTGATAAACTTTAATAAATAAATCCATGAGTGTAACACACTTCTGCCTAGCATTTTTTTCAGGTGAATAGTAAGTTCCTAAAACACACCTTAAGTAATCTTTAAAAACAAGTCACATTGGAAAAATCATATGATCACTATACAAAATCATGTGATATTTAAAAAGTCATGTGATATTTAAAATCATATCATGTTAATACAAGGGAGAGGGTAGGAAGCAGCATTATAACATGCGAGGCATCAATATAGCAAAAGCTATCATGAAAACAGTATTAAACTTAAAAAGCATACACAGATCATTTCACTTGTATTTGTAATCACTTTAAGTATGGTCTTATGCTAACCATACAATTAAGACCTGGTGCAATATGTGCCTTAAAACACAATATCCATTTTAATTCTTCTTCTTCTGTCAGTTTTCTTATCTCATCCCCCTCTAAGTGGTTTAAAAATCATGAATTTTAAAAAACTGTTTTTCATCTGTGTCAGTTATATGTCTTTAAAGTACATTACTTACTATTTTCCTACTAATCTCCGAAAGGTGATTGCCTATAATTTCTTTTAAATTCTGGTTCAATTTGCCTATATAATAGGCAGGACACTGGCTGCATTTAGCTAAATAAACAATATTTCTAGTAGCATGGTTACCATATGCTTTTAATAAACATTCTTTGCTATTCACTGGATGTGTGATTTTCTTCTCTGTATATATTTAATCACAATAAACACAACTGTGGCATTTACAAGTGCCAGATATAATACTAGAGAAAAAATAATTATCTAAAACTGGTTGCTCCTCATAGTATAACTTATTTTTCATGTTGATATATCTGCGATAACTAAAGGATGGCATATCATTTATTATATTATCAAGTTCTGGTATATCTGTAAGCAGTGGTCAGTATTTGTATATAATTTGTTTCACAGTTGTGTTATTATTAAATGTCAGATTACATTTTACTCTTTCTAAATTGTTTGTGGAGCATGTGTACAGAATATGGGTTTAGATTCAATAGTTCTTAGTGCTATAACATCCTGTTTTACAGCTTGTGTGACATTTTACTTATAACCTCTTTCAAAATTTTTTTGTCTAAGTTACTTAAATGTTCTACCATCTTAATGTCATCTGTATTCAGTCTAGCCACCCTTAACATTTGGTTCTTAACAATGTTGTTGTATATGAAGGGAGGGTGCATGCTTGTTTGTGTAAGAACATGTTACATTTAGTTTCCTTCTTATAAAGCATTGTCTCAATTATACCGTCTGTATTCAAAGTGAGTTTAATGTCAAGAAAATGCATTTAATTTTTCAATATCTCACTTTTGAATTTTAGAAAATTAGTAGTATTAGATATGTATTCCAACAAAGAACTGAATTCAGTTTTAATGCCATCCCATATTAGGAACAAATCATCCACAAAGTGCTTGTAAAAAATGACATTGTTCTTAAATGGACCCTCAGTTACAACATATTTCCTTTCCCAGTAATACATTACTGCCCATGACAACAGCAGTGTTCTGTTTGTAAATTTGTTTTTGAAACAAAAACGCATTATTATTTAGTACTAGCTGAAGTAGATCACATATAGTAGTAATCTTGTTTAGAAAATAACTGAACATTTTTTGAGATATTCACTAATATATTGAATGCCTATTTGATTCTGTATTACTGTGAACAACGAATCAACATCCATTGTAACAAAGTAGCATTCAGTTAAATTCTTGTCTCTTGACTAGCTTTGTCTAGCTTTGGCTAGCTCCATGCAAACCTGCGCTAAAAATTTAAAAAGGAAAGAAAAAGGGGGTGATAGAACAGTGGTGAAATGGGGGCAAGAAGGGGGAAAACATACTGAAAGGCAGGTAGTGATGTGCAGGACGGATGTAGGGAAGAACCAAAGCTTTCCATTTCTTGTAGAGCAACAGCTGTGTGACAGAATTTGTGGGTGAATTTGGACTCTCAATTGCCAGAGAGAGAGAGAGGGGTGAGGACAACATAAATGTGTTGTCAGGCCAATTGGACCAAATTAGTTGTGCCCAGTGGACACATATGAAAAATGGAGAGCTATGTATGGGGCAATTCTTTTTTTGAGGGACAGGTGCCCTTTTTTTAAGGAGAGAGTGGAATTTAGGGTAAGGGATACAGGTACATTTGGGGAGGTAAGTTGGGTAGGAGAGGGTGCAATTGCAGACAGACAAGAGAGCAGACAGGGGGTATGTGAGACATGAGGGTGGTAAACACCTTGGATGGGGAGGGTGTTGTGAAATCTGAGAAGCATTTGCCTCCAGATGGCAGCAGCATGAGAGAGTTCCCCACCCATGGGTAATCAACACTGTTCCTTTACCGCCCAAAGGTGGCTGTGATAGAGGTTGGGCATTAGGGCCAGCAGGACTCACCAAGTTGTCAAGTCTGGCCTCAATCCAGCACAGGCATTGTTCATAGCTTCTATGAACTATCCTGCACACCATGGCTGGCAGTTGATCTTGGGTGACAGTTGCCCCTCTACCACCACTTCCAGTGGGGGGATGGGCCCTGTCCCCTAAGGCAGTTCCACCTGAAGGTGGTGCAGGCCCAGCAGAGGGGGCACCACCAGCCTGGGTCTTAGATGTGCTGGTACCTGGTACCACGGCTGGCTGAGATAGGGCAGGCAGATCATCAGGAACCGGGCTACCCTGATGTGCTGTGGTTATGGAGGTGAAGCAATAATACATTTAGGTTAGTTATGAACAAAACCATTGTTAGTAATAACAGCATGCCAGAACATTGGAAATAACCCAATCACATTGCAATGCATATTATATGGAACACAATAAATAGCATAACAGTCAGTATATTAATAGCATGCCGGTAAAAGTTATGGCATAAGGCCAACAACATAGGTATTTAACAAGATATGCTAATATGCAACCATTATAATACATAGTAGTAAAACACATGCCCCAAAATAAAGTTTAATGTAACAACAGACGTTAATAGTAAACCATAACCAATGGATAACAATAATAAATAAATGAAGATAAGGGGTGGGGAGAAAGAGAAATACACAGTCCATTAATACCAGTATAGTCTATTTTGTGGAGAACAGTGTCGCTATCTATTCTACAGGTCTGTCCTCTTTTTATGTTTACAAGTGGACTATATCTGCTGTAGCATGTACATACCTCTCAAGCTAACCGCATGGGTCAGTATGGGCCAAGCCATAACAACTACAGGTAGTGAGCTACACAGAACACTTGCACATCAAGTGGACCTATATAACTACCAAGGTGTACTGTGGGCTGATGAAGTGATATATTCCTGGTTAGATACTCATGTCAATGATAAATGTGTGACAGAGGGAATACGCACTACTAATTACATTCCATGACAGATTGACACTTGAGAGACATGTATGTGTACAGTATAAAAATTATACTACTATCATGCTTGGCTTGACAGACATGGGGATAGAACCCAATAGTAGTGACTGCAGAGAACATCTGCATCAAATGTATTAATTGAATGCAGCAACCTTTATCAGACACTCAAGACATACAGCCATACCAGTGATTGCACATTTTAATTATTTTCTTTTATTTTATTAGTATTATATTTATTTCCTTTATTTTATGCTGTATATTCACATACCTGGTAATGATTTTAACAGTCTGTGACATCTAAGCACACAATTATTTACCCAGACTATGGCCTAACCCTTCCATTTTCCTGTAGTTCCTGTGGAGAGACAATCTGTAATAATTTTGTGACTGCTACTGCAATATATAGTGATACAGTGCACTGGATTCAAACCCTGGTCTGTGTGTGATAAAATGTACTTCAGACAGAGCATTTAACAAACTGAACTACTGAGTCACTGCTGCTTGCTTACTGATTATTTGCCTAGAGCTCACCTGGAAGCAATATATGACCTGGTATTAGTAGTATAGTTTTATAGTAGACAAAATAGACTGGGTTTCGAAGACAAAAAAACTCCACTCTTTATTGGCTAGTACATACAACTTAATACTCCACAAAACATGCGTTTTCATCCAGGCACCTCCCAGACTTCATCAGAAAATACACAGAATGTGAAAAACCTGTTTAAATAGTAAAAGGTTAACACGTAATAACTAATTAGTGGATAAATCTATACACACAACACAAATCACATATTAAAAAGATGAAAGGGTTTCTTAAAAATATGAAGACATTTCTAAAAAAAATTTTATATATAAAACATCAGTCCTCAGAAAAAATAAATAACAAATCTAATTAAAAATCATAATTTAGCCGCCTTGAGTTTTAACAGGGGTAACAAGGAAATATGATTGCTTAGACCCGGGGATTTACTGGCATCCAAAACTATTTGCCAGTAGGTTTCACGATAAGCCAACTTAGATTCCCATGGGCCTCCCCTGATGTCCCTAGGTACTAGCTCTAATATAAAAAAGGTAAAATTAGCTCCCCCACAGGTTAATGTGTGTCTATATAGTGCATTGATAGAGTTGCACTTCCTAATATCATTGAGGTGTTCATAAATTCGACGTTTTATTTGCCTTTCTGTTTTCCTAACATAAAACCCCTCACATTGACCACATGAGGCAATATAGACCACCTCACAACTATTACAGTTGGTGTATGTATTGCCTAACAAAGTTTTGTTTCTTCCCTTAATGTAAATACTTTTCGCGTGGGCAATGCGGGGGCATTGGGGACAAGATCCACACCTATACATCCCTTTCTTCCTGTGGGAGGGTACATGGGTGTTATTGTTCTGTTCAAGCATGTCCTTAATATTCTGTCTCTTTCTATAAATAAACTTAAGAGTGTGTTTCTTAAACACTTCAACATCTGTAAGTTCAACAAATTTGCCCCATTCTCTTTCAATAACACCTCTAAGGAAATAGGAATCCTTACTAAAGATAGTAACAAAAGCTCTATTATACTGCAAATCAGCATCCTCACTAGGTTTTTGGTGTTGCGTTAAAAAAGAACTGTTCCCCAAAATAGGAGGATATTTGTCATATCGACCTGCCATAACCTCGTCCCTGACCTCCTGAATCATATTCTGGGGATAACCTCTTTGCAAAAACATCCCAGTAATAATATCACATTAATTGTAAAAGTCTTCATCCAGAGAGGTCATACGACTCGCCCTCACTAACTGGCCCTTGATGATACCCCTTTTTTTGGTAAACAGGATGGAAACTAGAGAACCATATATAGGAATTTGAAAATGTAGTCTTCCTATGAATTCTAGATTTAAATCCCCCTTTGGTCTTGGTGATGGCAACATCAAGATAGTGCATCAAGAGGGGTGTGGCTTCATAGGTGAATTTTAAAAAGGTGGTAGTGTGTGTCAAATAATCAATAAATTGTTCCAATTGGGCTAGACAGTCATCCCAAAACAAACAGATATCATCAAGAAATCTTTTGTACAATTTCCACGAGTTGGAAAAGGGGCTATTGAACACAAATTTGCGTTCCCACATAGCCAGAATAATATTGGCATATGTAGGGGCACAATTGGCCCCCATAGCAACACCCCATTCTGCCAAAAGAACTTGCCCTCAAAAAACAAAAAAAATGTTCTTGAGTATAAGTTCGGCCAGTTCTATGCATAGAGATATATCATTCTCTGATACCCCCTCTTGTAGTCTGAGGGCTTCCTCCAACCATTCAAGCCCAAGATTGTGTGGGATGACCGAGAATAAATCAACAATGTCAATAGTAACAAAGATCAGGTCCTTAGAAAACAAATCTGGTTTGACATTGATAAGGAAGTCCCAGGAGTCCAATAAAATATGTTCATCCTGTTTCCAAAGCCTCTTCAATTTCCAATCTAAATATTTAGTGAAGGGAGCAGTTTTAGAGCCTTCAGAGGCTACAACAGGTCTTAAGGGTGAGTCCTTGGTGGTTTTGTGTTCCTTGGGTATACCGAAAATGGATGATACCCTAGGCTTGTTATTTTCCAAGAATGTGTAAGCGGCAAAATCAATGACCCCTTGGTCAAACAAATCTTTAAGAGCTAAGTCGATTTTATGATACGAGATGTGTATTTCGTTCAGTGACACCAGGCTGTATTTGGTGTCATCATGCAATAAGGTACACATCTTCCCCTTGTAAAGGATCCTATCCATTAGCACCATCCCCCCACCTTTGTCCGGCTTCATCACACTCACATTAGGGTTAGAAGCCAACTCCCACAACAATGTCTCTTTGTTGATAGTTAAATTATGGGAAACCCAGGTGTGATGGTGCACCCTACAGACTTCCCTCTCAAGTACCTGTTCCAAGTTTTTTTAGTTGGGGATGCAAGGGGGGTTATAGGTGCTAGACCTGTGAGGTGCTGTGGTCTGGTTATTTGTAGCCACCTGCCGAAAAATAAACTCAAGATTCAGTTTACGGACAAACAATTTAATGTCCATAATAACCCTTGTCAAGTTGCTTTTACAGGCCAGGATAAACTTGAACCCCTTCATGAAAAGTTTAAAAAATTCCTCATTAACAGTGAGATCACTGTAGTTGAAAATGTTAAACCCTAAAAAACTAAAAACATAGTTTTCTTTCAAAATAACACCAGAATCTAATGTTTCTGGTGCCTGGGGTACCTTCCCCCTGTGGTTTACAGGGCCCTTGTAAAAATGGTTTCCCTGAGGCTTGTTCAAGTTCTTAATCCTTTCGGACCTACGTGGACCCACCTCATAGTCATAAGAGCCATTTTCAAACTCATGGGTATCCAAGGAAGTGTTTACAATATTAGGATTGTCGTCCCTCTCCAATACATTATGATTTTGATTAAAATTCCCCCCTGAACCATTCCTACCATCTTGAAAATAATGAGGGTGTGTCTTTGGGGCCGGGTATTGTCTACCATCCCTATACTCCTTCAAGTCTCTATCCATCTTTTTGTATTTCTTTTCAAAATGTCTTCACATTTCTCATCTACACATTTTCTAATGTTAAAGTACCTTGCCCTTTCCTGTTCAATGCTGAATAATAAATCATTAGTAATGACCTCATTAAGTTTGTCAATACTAGTTTTAAGGCTATCCATTTCACGTTCGTTGTTCTTGATGATAGCCCTCAAAATATCAAGACCACATTTATCAAAAATACTCAGTAATTCAGAGTGAAAAGCAAACCCTACTACAACATTATTGGGGTATTTGTGTATACGCAACCCCATAGGTACAATGCCCGCTGTTATACATTCATTCAAATACATATTGTCCAAGGACAAAGATTTGTACCTTAAAAGGTAGTCGTGTAACTGATCTAGTTACCTAAAACCTAGTGAGGATGCTGATTTGCAGTATAATAGAGCTTTTGTTACTAACTTTAGTAAGGATTCCTATTTCCTTATAGGTGTTATTGAAAGAGAATGGGGCAAATTTGTTGAACTTACAGATGTTGAAGTGTTTAAGAAACACACTCTTAAGTTTATTTATAGAAAGTGACAGAATATTAAGGACATGCTTGAACAGAACAATAACACCCATGTACCATCCCACAGGAAGAAAGGGATGTATAGGTGTGGATCTTGTCCCCAATGCCCCCGCATTGCCCACGCAGAAAATATTTACATTAAGGGAAGAAACAAAACTTTGTTAGGCAATACATACACCAACTATAATAGTTGTGGGGTGGTCTATATTGCATTGTGTGGTCAATGTGAGGGGTTTTATGTTGGGAAAACAGAGAGGCAAATGAAACGTCAAATTTATGAACACCTCAATGATATTAGGAAGTGCAACTCTACCAATGCACTATATAGACACACATTAACCTGTGGGGGAGCTAATTTTACCTTTTTTATATTAGAGCTAGTACCTAGGAACATCAGGGGAGGCCCATGGGAATCTAAGTTGGCTTATCATGAAACCTACTGGCAAATAGTTTTGGATGCCAGTAAATCCCCGGGTCTAAATGATCATATTTCCTTGTTACCCCTGTTAAAACTCAGGGTGGCTAAATTATGATTTTTAATTAGATTTGTTATTTATATTTGTATATTTTTTCTGAGGACTGATGTTTTATATATAAAAATTTTTTTAGAAATGTCTTCATATTTTTAAGAAACCCTTTCATCTTTTTAATATGTGATTTGTGTTGTGTGTATAGCTTTATCCACTAATTAGTTATTAATTGTTAATCTTTTACTATTTAAACAGGTTTTTCACATTCTGTGTATTTTCTGATGAAGTCTGGGAGGTGCCTGGATGAAAACGCATGTTTTGTGGAGCGTTAAGTTGTATGTACTAGCCAATAAAGAGTGGAGTTTTTCTGTCTTCGAAACCCAGTCTGTTTTGTTTATTAGTTACCTTTTGACTGGTTCCTCATTTTTTGGTTAATAGTTTTATAGTAGACTGCAGTGACAATTGAACACACAGGCATGAAACTGAAGCATGACAGAGATAATAGGTAACCTATACATTACTACATAGAATGCAGGTGCATGCAATATATTGTTAGTGGGTTGAAATATCTGTGAAGTCTACAAACCATATCAGATTATTGGGTTGGCTAGATCACACATATACATTTGCAGACAGTATATTTGCAGTCTACAGCTATTACACTGTTATACTTGCCTGCAGCACCATACCTCAGAGCCTGAATGCATATAGCTGAAAAGCAATGGTTAAAACAAAATAATCCTGATATACACAATATACCTTGGGTGTTACTGTTATTGCTTCATGTGTTATTGCAGAACATGTGTCATAATTCATTTCTCGTAAAACAGCTCTGAATCTACACTTATTGCACAACACTTTTTATTAGATATACCTTGAAGCAGACACTGGTATTGTTTTGCATTTTGCAGAACAGTTGTCATAATCAATTTCATGAAAAACAGCCCTAATTCCACACATATTGCACAATGCAGCTTTATTAGAGGTACCTTCATGCATTTACTGGTATAGTTGCGCATTTTTATTGCACAGCAGTTATAATGCAGGCGTTACAATACCGCTGTAATTCCACAGTTATTGCAGTAGAAACTTTAGTTCATTTACTTTAGCAAAATGAATACTTTAGTCTTCCCTGCTTATTGCACTACAGTTGGAAGTACTCACTTATTGAAGTACAGGTCTATGTCTACATTCATTGCAATACAATCTTTACTGTATATACCTAATGACAGGTAATGCTTTACTTTTTCTTGCTTATCTGACTATAGTTTGCAAAATACAACTGTACTAACCACACTCACTGTGCAACTTGGCCAAGCACCCGGCATGCGCCTCAGCATTTTGAGACCTCTCCTCTGCAGCGGTTGGGAGAGAAGGACACCATTATGCATACCAGTTTAGTAGACATTCAAGATTAATATTGGTGAAACACAGGTAATGGTACTTAAATACACGTGGGACATTCCCAGCCCAGAATTCTTGGACACAGGTGTCCAAAACAGCCCCCTTCCTTGTTTTCAGGTCACCATGGTGGTGATGACACTGCTCACCTGTGTGGGAGATACCAGTTGATTTGGTGAGGTACTTTGCCAGCTGGTTCCAGGCCTCCACCTTGCACACTGAGCTTTGGTACCCTCCCTGCATCAGCCGGCCATCATGGTTTCTTCCAATGAGACCACCCATGACCCTGGACTCCTGTATGCCCCCACTGTATGCCTGAAAGCATGAATCCTCTCCAATGCCTGCCATAGCATATCTCTCAGTGAAAGCACTCCAACACATTATGCTGTATTCCCACCTGTTGAGCTTAATATAGCCTGTTTTCCCACCCTTATGGGCCATTGGGCAATTTTTATACATGTGGCGTGTCACTTGGCACCCCACAAACCAATGCAGATGAGCTGAGTAGTGCTTAAACTGACAATAATTAGCAGTGCTTAGCAGTGTGCAAACCAGCTAAGCACAGTCAAGCAATGCCTAGCACTGCTAAGCAGTGCATAAACGGAGAGTGTTTAAGTAATGTTTAGAAGGTTCTTAGCAGAGCTTAGCTGAGCGCAGCAGATCAGGATTGAAAAAATAATCATAATAATTTGTCTTTGGAAATTAAATGCTTACATTACCTTCCATGTATTCAAACCCTGCACTTGCTGCACAGAAAACCATAACTCTAACCACTTGGCTATGTGATATGTGGAATACTGCTATACTTTTACATATACCTCTGAGCTAACTTTAAGTACTGCTAAGCACCATGCCATGCCATGCAGACCTACTAAGCTATGCTTAAACTTGACCTTTGCATTACAAATTAAATGCATCCAGTTTCTATTTTTAGATGTCAGGCATGTGTGACTTACTGCACTCCATACTGGGCTGCGCAAACTTGAAAAAAACTAAAATAAATAAAATAAAATTAAATACATTGATATAATACACTTGGACAGTAAAGGGGGGTGTTTCTCATCTGTGGGCACAGTTAGTCACATACTCCCTACACTGATTCAATAACCATGTTCCATGGCTCTCCCTCAGCAACGTGCCATCATTAATTTGGATGGAGTGCTACCAAGGGGAATCCTGCGTACATGGACACAGTAACTTCCATATAGGCTCTACACTATGCCTACATGGATTTTATTAAATCTGGGGGACGATTTTTTTTGAATAATTTGAGAAGTGTTTCATTAGGAAGAAAGTTTGTTCTTTGAATTATATATACAATTTTAGGAAGAATAACCATTTTTATCTATATGCAAAATAAATGAAGCATTCCAGAAATCAAGCAATTTAAATAGTTCATCCAAAATTCTTTTATAATTATCTGTTTCAATTTAAATAGTTCATCCAAAATTCTTTTATAATTATCTGTTGTTTGCCCAATAGTCTTACTTTTATAAGTATCTCTATCTGTAATAACTGAAGTGATGTGCACACCCAACCTTTAAATGTAATGGATTGATTTTATTAGCATCTTCAACTAGTAAAGGAAATTTGGATTTAAAATGATTGTACATTAGACTATAAATTACTACCAATTCTTGTGTGGTAATTAAGGTTTCTTTTAGAGAATGTTGCAGGTTGGTTAAGGTTAATATAATACCATCTCACGAAGCATTAATTTATTTCCAATAGATATTCACTGAATCTTAGATTTAGTTCTAAGGTGAACTGACACTATTCTGATGACTAAGAGAAGGAGAAGTGGTGAAATTGGGTGACCTTGCTTTGCTCCTTCTTTTTAAATTGATGTAAAAGGTCTTCATTTAATATATGCTTTATTGACTTTCTGTATATGCTTTATTAATGTGGTAAAATGATCAGGGAACCCAAAAACATTTAAGACTTCAAATAAGTAATTACAATTTATTGAGTCAAATGATGTCTCATTGTCTAAACTAATAAATGCAGTCCCCATTTTATTATTTTGAAAATATATTAATATTAACATTCTTTTGAGGATTTTTTAAAGATCATCCTATATGCTAAACAACTTTCCAAGGTAATTGTCTTGTTGCAATACTGGAGAGATTAATGAGTATTTCCATGAAAGGGGTACGGTCATGCCATGTGATATGTCTGCTACAACAGAATTAAAAAAGTATTTAATTTGTTGTAGTAATAATTTAATTGACTGTGGGATTATCCCACCCATACCCAAGAGATGTATACAATCCTTAATTTTGATAGAAACTTGCATAAATTAAATCATGTTAAGCAATTAATTTTAAAGATTTTCTGGAACTGTATGAATTTTTAATCTATTAGTTACTTTTTTAATACTGTCTAATGGAACTGGAGCTTTGTTATTCAACTGATTTAAAGAACAGCAATAATTACTACACTCTGGTAAAATTCCTTACATAGCAGTTATTATTTACCATCTTTTGTTGATTTTCAGTCTTAAATATGATTAGATTTGTTTAGTATTTTAGTTCTTTTTATTAGATTGCCCATGTCTTTGCCAGACATTGAATTTGATGCCATTTTAAGTTTCTGGTTTTTTTTGTGATAGATAATCTTAATTATAGAATAGGAGACAAAGCTAAATTAGACTTGCCATACAGTTTTACTCTTACTGTGAAATACGTATGCCAATGTTTTTCTGGTTCTGTTCTTGATATCAAATGACTGCTAATTTTGGTATATATTGAAGTGATTCACTATTGAGTGTGAAGTGGTAGGGATGAAAATCTGAACCTTCATATCAGAAGTCATGGTTCTTTCCTGGAAAAGACTGGATTGTTCTTTACATGAGCGAGGATCACAACCTAAAATGTAGCAGTTTAAGTGTCTTGAGAACTTAATCATGAGTGCCAAGAGAGTGGTTCTGAATCTGGTCAGTTGATGGGTACAACAATAACAATAGTGTAGATATTGTACTGGTTTGTATTAAGTAGTAGCTAAAAGGAAAAGATTGTTGACACAAAGAAGCTTTCTTTATGGAGCTGCTGTCTGTTTGCAAGAAAATTTGATTGCTGGGTAGGATTTTGGCATTGAACCATTGTTAATTTGTGTTGAGAGAAGACACATTGGTTCTTGGAGAAGAGGAAGCTTTATGAACTCTGACATAGTAGGGGGACTGTAGTGATGGAGTGCATGCATCCTCATTTGCATACTTCACCTAAGGAAGCATACAAGCATAACCTTGAAAATGCAGTTATGACAATTACAGGAGATGCTTTGAGATAAAGCTTTTACAAGCATAAATTTATTTAAAATCTATACCATATTCTGAGCCAGATTTCAACTGAACTGGGGAATGTCATGGAGTCAATCTGTTAAAAAGTAGTGGCTGCCACAGAATACCAAAACAAACACTCCTTTATATCAATACAGGATTTTAATACTGATGATCCCTGCCCTGTACTCTAACTTTACAATGAAGGAGCAAAAAGCAATTCATGAACATTCCATTTTTACTGAATCACATCAAGAATAGATTGCGCAGCCTGACTGCCTATAAAGTTTTATAATGCCTTCCAATTTCCATGTGGTTCACACAAGTATCTAGTGGTGTCTAGTAGTTTGGTGTTTTGCAGAGACATACTGACAGTAGTGGTATATGCATAGTTAGCAGTTTTAAGAACAAGAACAATTCCACTGCAGAAAAGCACATATGACTGTTCATGGACTTGCATTTTAAAATATGAACAAAACATACACATGGGCTGCACAGGGGCCAGAGAGGAAATCAATTATTAACTGTAATACAGTGTATAGGCACAGTTTAGCTTATACTGCAGCAACAACACATGGGCATCAGAAAAGTGCTAGAGCCATAAATGAAATGCCTGTGACTGTCAACATGTGGGAATGCATTCCATAATTCCAAAATAAAGATTTGTGTGTAATAAGATGAGCAAATTGTCAATGAATATAACATATAAAGAGTGCTACAGACATCAACACTGAACACTGTCAACACTAACCAAATGACAATAACACTTTCAGTTGGCTTTTACAAGATAGTATCAGTTATGGATTGTTGCTTGGAAGCACGATGGCATCCATCAAATGCAAAATCTTCAACTGGTCTCATTTTAATATGCAATAGAAGAGAAGAATTAAAGGCTCTTGTCAAAGACTGTGGCCAGGGTTTAAGCAGGTACCACTATGTGTACACCTTCATATACACATTGCAGTACCTTTATGTGATTCAGCAGCTACCCTAACATGGTGCTGCACAGTGCTATAGTGCAAAGATGTGCAGCACCACTTAGGGCTTACCCCGTGGCCATGCTGAATGTTAATGAGGCAGTCTGAGGGAAAGTCATGCACTAATTATCCATGTGCTATTTCTCACCTGGAAACACCTCCAGGATGGCAATTACTTACAAAGTGATTCAAGAAATCACTTGGCCATGGAGATTAGCACTGCCATCCCATCCATGTCGTAGTATTGAGCATGGCCAAAAGTCCGTATCCAACTACCTGTCATGGCCATGGTATTGGAATTGGGGGAGGGGAGTCACTAGACACCAGAACACATTGATGCCTTAAGACCACCAACATCACTACAAGGGTTGGGTGGGGTAAATCACTAACCACCAGAGATACAATATATTTAAGTATCTTAATGGCTTCAACATCATCACAGGGATTG